>NC_057803.1:659472729-659473464 GCF_018294505.1 Triticum aestivum | reverse complement strand
ATTGGTCCCGGTTCGTGAAACCAACCGGGACTAATGCACCCTTTAGTCCCGGTTAGTGCCACCAACTGGGACCAAAGACCTCTTTTCAGCACCCCAAAGGGCCGGAAGCGGCGGCCTTTGGTCCCGGTTGGTGGCACCAACCGGGACTAAAGGGGTGCATTGGTCCCGGTTCGTAGCACCAACCGGGACCAATGCCCCTCTTTAGTCCTGGTTGGTGCCACCAACCGGGACCAATGGGCCTTGCACAACGGTGTGGTGGTGGGAGTTTAGTCCCACCTTGCTAGCTGAGAGAGAGCCGTACCTGTTTATAAGGTGCGATGCGCCAACTCTCTCGAGCTCCACTCTAAAGCAGGCTTTCGGGCCTAATCTATCTCTATGTGCATGTGGGCCTGCTGGGGCTTCTGCGGGCCTGAATCCTGGCCCATGGTAGGGTTTCTAGTCGTATTCAGGCCGTGGGGGCCCAGTAGGAGGTACTTTTTTTGTTTTCTTTACTTATTGTTGCTATTTTTTTCCAGTTTTTTTGTTTTGTTTTCTGCATTATTTATTTTCTTTTGTTTTTTTCTTTATTTTTTTAATTCTTTTTGCTTTTAGTTTTAGAAAAATTATAAACATTATGTTAGTGCCATTAGTTTTCAAATTTGAAAACACTTTTTTGTTGTTGTTTTCTTTCTTGCTTTATTTGTTTTATTTTGTTTCTACTTACAGCAAAATACTTATTGTTGCTATTTTTATTTT
>NC_057803.1:659466498-659472271 GCF_018294505.1 Triticum aestivum | reverse complement strand
TTTATTTTATTTTGTTTCTACTTACACCAAAATACTTATTGTTGCTATTTCTATTTTGTTTCCAGTTTTTTGTTTTGTTTTCTGCATTATTTATTATCTTTTATTTTTTGCTTTATTTTTTAATTCTTTTTGCTTTTAGGTCAGCAAAATTATAAAGTTTCTGTTACTGCCATTAGTTTTATAAAAATTATAAACTTTCTGTTAGTTCCATTAGTTTTCAAATTTGAATAGTTAAAATTTGAATTCTTTGAAGGATTGGTCATGGGCCAGGGGCGAGGCGCATTGGTCCCCGTTCGTGCGTGGAACTGGGACCAAAAGGTCCAGACGAACCGAGACCAATGGCCCACGTGGCTGCCCTCTTGAGAGTGTTCTTGGTGAGAACATAGTTGACAAGGAGCGAACCGGGATTAATGGTATTACGAGGGCCGAACCATAAGACATTAAAGCATTTCAAATGAACTCTGAAAAAGTTGAAAGTTGGCATGGTATCATAATTTCACCCACATAGCATGTGCATGTACAAAATGGACAATGGTATCATACTCGTCTGTTACAAAGTTGGCATGGTATCATCATAATAGTTGCGGGAGAAAGTCTTCACTTTTTCTTCGCTTGTGTCATTTGCTTATTGCGCCGTAACAATTAATGGATAATCTTCATTGTTTATCAGGATGCTGGGGTCAGCCTTGACTTTGAAGGGAGGAATTTCACTAGTAGAAAAAGGACCTAATATGAGACACATTAGTGCCGGTTTGATTTTGAGCCGGCACTAATGTGTCCAATAGTGCCGGTTCCAACGGCTAGCCGGCCGTCTTCATTAGTACCGGTTCGTGGCGAACCTTTAGCACCGGTTCGTGCCACGAACCGGTACTAAAGAGGGTGGTGGCAGGGTGTTGTCAGTCTGGGGCCCGTCCAGCACCTTTAGTACCGGTTCGTGGCACGAACCGGTACTAAAGGTCGACGTACATAAACCCTTCATCCCCCCGAGCCACTCTATTCTTCCCCTTTCCCCTCACTTCATCTGTTCTTCCCCCTCTCTCCTCGAGCTCCTCACAAATTTTGCCCAAAATTTGTCAAGATTTGAAGGCCCCCATCCATTCAAATGATCACAAAGGTTAGCAACTTTGTCCTTTCAACTCTCATTGCTAGATTAGCTCTTGCAATGCTTTGTATAGTGATTAATTTGGGAGGAATAATTATATTTGCTAGTATTTGATTTATATGCAATTTGAGCACAAAAATAACACTTAGTTTGCATATGTAGGTGAGGTTTACTTAGTGCCTTCTAAATCTCCGTCGTAACCACCGTCGATCGCCCGCACCGTCCCGTCGCCGGCACCACCTTCTGGTGAGGCTCTTATTCATGAATGTTTTACATTACCAAATTATTGTTTATGTGATTTGGATATATATTTACTCATAAAATTATCTTACCCGTACGTTGTTTGTTATACATAGTGCCATGGTTTTGATATCCGTCCCCGTCGGCCCTCGTCCTTGTTATGATTCAGATGTGGTATATTCTCTATTAAAACTAGTTGTTGCATTTCGTGTTTATGACAAATTATGCCCATCAAGTTGACATAGATATTTTTATCTAGGAGGTATGTGAACCGGAAATTCCAACCGACCCTATTGTCGAGAGGTTAAATTTAGTTGAAAGAGAAAACGAGTATTTGAAAGAAAAATTGAAAAGAATTGAGGGGGAGAAGATGGAATTGGAGTTGCATGTTGCCGATGTCGTCGATAATCACAAGATTAAGATGGAGAAAATGAGGTTGAAGATTAGAAAGATTAGGAAATATGCCATTGAGAGTGTGGCTTGGTATCATTATGCTGTTGGATCAATTGTTACCTTAATTGCGATCTTCATCGCATTTGTTGTTGCATTTAAATTCTTTAGCTAGAGAGTTATTTGTATGTTGCATTTAATTAAGTGTTGTATATGAACTTTATGTATGATTTTTATGTATGAACTTGTATTAATTTGGTCTATTCGGTGTTGTGTAATGAAGATGAGCCGACGATGGATGTATGATGACAGATGCTCTCCCGAGTTCATTAATGGCGTGCATACTTTTCTGCTTGCCGCTGAGGCAAACAAGCGGGCGGATGGTTTTATGCCTTGTCCATGTGCTGGCTGTAAGAATGGTCACAGTTACTCTACGTCAAGAACCATTCACGTCCACCTATTTGAGTCCGGTTTCATGCGCCACTATAATGTTTGGACCAAGCACGGAGAAATAGGGGTTATGATGGAAGACAATGAAGAATAAGAGGACGACGACGGCTATCCTGGCCATGGGTTCCCTGAATACGATGATACAACAATGGGGGAAGAAGCTGAGCCGACAATGCGGGAAGAAGCTGAAGAAGAGGCATCAGATGAGCCCGCTGATGATCTAGGTCGGGTCATTGCCGATGCAAAGAGAAACTGCGCAAGTGATCTGGAGAGGACGAAGTTGCAGCGCATGTTAGAGGATCACAAGAAATTGCTGTACTCGAATTGCGAAGCTGACAAAAAAAAGTTGGGCACCACACTTGAATTGCTGCAATGGAAGGCAGAGAATGGTGTATCTGACAAGGGATTTGGAAAGTTGCTGGCAATGATAAAGAATATGCTTCCAAAGGACAACGAATTGCCCGAGAGTACGTATGAAGCAAAGAAGGCTGTCTGCCCTCTCGGGTTAGAGGTGCAAAAGATACATGCATGCCCTAAAGACTGCATCCTCTACCGCGGTGAGTACGAGGATTTGAATGCTTGCCCGGTATGTGGTGCATTGCGTTATAAGATCAGTCGCGATGACCCTGGTGATGTCGAGGGTGAGCGCCCCAGGAAGAAGGTTCCTGCCAAGGTGATGTGGTATGCTCCTATAATACCATGGTTGAAACGTTTGTTCTAAAACAAAGAGCATGTGAAGGCGATGCGGTGGCACGCAGAAGACAGTAAGAAAGACAGAAAGTTGAGAGTACCCGCTGACGGTTCGCAGTGGAGAAAAATCGAGAGAAAGTACTGGGAGGAGTTTGCAGGTGACCCAAGGAACGTATCGTTTGGTCTAAGCGCAGATGGCATTAATCCTTTTGGGGAGCAGAGCAGCAACCATAGCACGTGGCCTGTGACTCTATGTTTGTATAACCTTCCTCCTTGGTTGTGCATGAAGCGGAAGTTCATTATGATGCCAGTGCTCATCCAAGGCCCTAAGCAACCCGGCAACGACATTGATGTGTACCTAAGGCCATTAGTTGAAGAACTCTTACAACTGTGGAATGGAACAGGTGTACGTGCATGGGATGAGCACATGGGGGAAGAATTTGACCTAAAGGCGTTGCTGTTCGTGACCATCAATGATTGGCCTGCTCTCAGTAACCCTTCAGGACAGACAAACAAGGGATACCGCGGATGCACGCACTGTTTGGATGATACTGATAGTATATATTTGAATAGTTGTAAGAAGAATGTGTACCTGGGACATCGTCGATTTCTTCCGAGCAGGCATCCCGTAAGAAAGAAAGGCAAGCATTTCAAAGGTGAGGCGGATCACCGGACGAAGCCTCGCCACCGTAATGGTGCTGATGTACATGATATGGTCAAGGATTTGAAGGTAATCTTTGGAAAGGGTCCTGGCGAACAACCTGTTCCGAAGGACGCTGATGGACACGCACCCATGTGGAAGAAGAAATCTATATTTTGGGACCTGCCATATTGGAAAGACCTAGAGGTCCACTCCCCAATCAACGTGATGCACGTGACGAAGAATCTTTGCGTGACCCTGCTTGGCTTTTTGGGCGTGTATGGGAAGACAAAAGATACACCAGAGGCACGGGAGGACCAACAACGTATGCACGGAAAAGACGACATACATCAGGGTCAGGCCAGCTACGCTCTTACCAAAGAAGAGAAGGAAATCTTCTTCGAATGCCTGCTCAGCATGAAGGTACCATCTGGCTTCTCGTCGAATATAAAGGGAATAATAAGTATGGCAGAGAAAAAGTTCCAGAACCTAAAGTCTCATGACTGCCACGTGATTATGACGCAACTCCTTCCGGTTGCATTGAGGGGGCTTCTACCGGAAAACATTCGATTGGCCATTGTGAAGCTATGTGCATTCCTCAATGCAATCTCTCAGAAGGTAATCGATCCAGAAATCATACCAAGGTTACAGAATGATTTGGTGCAATGTCTTGTCAGTTTCGAGTTGGTGTTCCCACCATCCTTCTTCAACATCATGACGCACGTCCTAGTTCACCTTTGCAGAGTGATTAACGTTTTGGGTCATGTATTTCTACACAATATGTTCCCCTTTGAAAGGTTCATGGGAGTCTTGAAGAAATATGTTCATAATCGTGCTAGGCCAGAAGGAAGCATCTCGAAGGGCCCTGAAAATGAGGAGGTCATTGAGTTTTGTATTGACTTTATTCCTGACCTTAAGCCGATTGGTGTTCCTGAATCGCGGCATAAGGGCAGACTGGAAGGAAAAGGCACGCTAGGAGGGCATCAAATAATATGTATGGACGGGCATTCTCTCACTGAAGCAAACTATACAGTTCTACAGAATTCCGCCTTGGTGGCTCCGTATATGGAGGAACACAATAATTTTCTACAGTCCAAACACCCGGAGAAGTCTGACGACTGGATTACACGCCAACAAACAAGGACTTTCGCCGGTTGGTTGCAGAAATGTGCCCTGAATGATGGCGATATTCAAAATGACATGTACTCGCTGTCCCAATTACCATCTTCGAATATAATGACTTTCAAAGGGTACCAGATAAATGGGAGTACATTTTACACGATCGCCCAAGATAAGAAGAGCACCAACCAGAACAGTGGTGTCCGCTTTGATGCAAGAACCAACACGGGAAAGGAAACATATTATGGTTACATAGAGGACATATGGGAACTTAACTATGGATCAGGTGATTTGAAGGTCCCTTTGTTTCGGTGCAAATGTGTCAATATGACACGAGGCGGGGTAACGGAAGACCCGCAGTACGGAATGACAACAGTGGATCAAAATTTAAATTATTCAAATTTGAAAACTACCGGCACTAACAGATCAAAGTTTGTAAATTTTTATACCTAAAGCAAAAATATTCACAAAGAAACTCTAAATACAGCAAAAAACAACTCAAAAATAAATAAAACAAATAAAAAAGCAAAAAAAAATTAAGAAAATAAAAAAAGCCCACCTACTGGGCCAAAGCGGCCTGCATAAGACTAGAAACTCAACATTTTGTTGAAACAGGATGCAGGCCCGCAAAGGCCCAGTAGGCCTACATGGCAGCAATGAATTGGTAGGCCCAGTAGGCCTGCTTAGGAGAGGAGCTCGAGAGAGCTACCGCACTGGGGCTTATAAACCAGTGCGGTAGCCCTTCGACTAGCGAGGTGGGACTAAACTTGCGCACCACCTTGAGCCAGCGCACACCTTTAGTACCGGGTCGTGGCTCCAACCGGTACTAAAGTGGGGGCCTTTAGTACCGGTTGGAGCCACCACCCGGTACTAAAGGGGGTGCCCTATATATACAACACTTGAGTCGGTTAGCCTGGCCAAAACAGACCTTTAGTACCGGTTGGAGCGGTCCATCCTATATATACAACACTTGAAAAAATTCAGTTTCCCTCTGTTCTTCCCTCTGTTTCCTCCCTCCGTCGCGCCGCCCTGCCCCGATCGTTGCCGCCCCCGCCCCTCGTCGCCGACCCCGGCCGTCCCCGCCCCTCGTCGCCGCCCCGGCCTTCCCCGTCCCCGTCGTCCCCGTCGTCCCTGTCGCCGCG
>NC_057803.1:658965431-659142931 GCF_018294505.1 Triticum aestivum | reverse complement strand
TTTAGTTGAACTAGTTGAATTAATAGAACTAGTTTATTTTTAGTAAATGCTTAGTTGAACTAATTGAATTAATATAACTAGTTTATTTTTAGTAAATGTTTAGTTGAACTAGTTGAATTAATAGAACTAGTTTATTTTTAGTAAATGCTTAGTTGAACTAATTGAATTAATATAACTAGTTTATTTTTAGTAAATGTTTACTTGAACTAGTTGAATTAGTAGAACTAGTTTATTTTTAGTAAATTCTTAGTTGAACTAATTGAATTAATATAACTAGTTTATTTTTAGTAAATGTTTAGTTGAACTAGTTGAATTAATAGAACTAGTTTATTTTTAGTAAATGCTTTGTTGAACTAATTGAATTAATATAACTAGTTTATTTTTAGTAAATGTTTAGTTGAACTAGTTGAATTAGTAGAACTAGTTTATTTTTAGTAAATGCTTATTTGAACTAATTGAATTAATATAACTAGTTTATTTTTAGTAAATGTTTAGTTGAACTAGTTGAATTAATAGAACTAGTTTATTTTTAGTAAATGCTTAGTTGAACTAATTGAATTAATATAACTAGTTTATTTTTAGTAAATGTTTAGTTGAACCAGTTGAATTATAATAGAACTAGTTTATTTTTAGTAAGTGTTTAATGTTTCGCCTAATATGAACATAGGAAATGTCGTCTGACGATGGAAAAAATTTCATTATGTGCGAATACTGTGAAGACCAGAGCGGCCAGTGCGACAGAAATTTCCTTGTTGATGATAGGCGATTCAGCATCAAGCTGGATGAGACCTTCGAATTCGATACAGTAAGTCACAACGACAAGTCTGTTTTCGTAATTAAGCATGACTTATATATGCTTCATTTGCCTGACTTATAATTTTTAATTTTCACTATTCTACTAGGGCATCCCCTGCCATGCAAGAATTTTTGTCTTGGATAAGATAGGTTTCAAGGATATGGAAACTATGGAGGTAAAGAGAGTTTACCTGAAAACTGAGCATGGTTATACTTTCAACGTCAAAATATACAATGCACACACGTACACCTATTTTGAATGCAAAACTTGGCAAGAACTATGCAAGGCTTATGCATTTGAGCCTGGTATGGTTATTACCTTTGATATTCGTCCGGAAGATGATATTGAAGGTAATAGAGACATATGGGTCGATGTGCAGACGCCTCCAGTTCTACCATTATGTGAGTTCTTCTCAACTATATTTTTGTCTTTGATATTGCTTATTCAAAAATAATTGACAACTAATTTCTATTGACAGTTTATTTCCATTCAAGCAAACATGTCCGGCGCTTGGTGGACATGACCTACTACTGTCCCGGAGCTGAACGAAACTGCGAGGAGATAAGTCATTATGTTTCATGGCTTGAGGATCTTCATACTGTCAAGACAAATTTTCTTCCTGCACTTAGAAATGTTAGTACTCAAAACGTGCAACCAATAGTGATGGTATTGAACTACGGTCACATCTATTTAGGAATGATGGTAAGATTTTTACTATTTGTCCTTAGTGCATGTTTTGCATACATTTTTTTTGCTAAACTTTCATTGCTAAGTATGTTAATTAAGTACTAAACGATGTTCTTCAACAGGGACTCCCGATGACAGTTGTGCCTCAGGGGATCGAGACTAAAGGTCGCATGTCAATTGTTAGCTTACGGCCAAGATATCCTGCATTGCACATGAATGCATTCAGGATTTCTAGAAGCGATGAATGCTTAATAGTGAAAGATTGGAGGAAAATTGTTGATGATCACAGAGAAGTATTAGGGGGCAGTAATGAGAAGCGCAACCCACGATTAGGAGACAGGTTCATCTGCATGCTCCAGTATGATGAATCAGGAGAGCTATACATGTTCTATGCTATTTTACCAGAGAGAGAGTAGCTAGCAGGAGTGATTTAGCTAGTTCATGCTGCTCTTAGTACTTGTCCTTTCATGTCCGTGTTCTTCGTTCTGAACTTAATCTCAAATAGTGATTTGCTTTTGTGGTGTTATATTATCATGACAATAATGTTGAACTCGATGATATTTTTGCTTCTGGTACAAGTGAATGTTTCTTCTTTAAGCTACTGTTGGTGGTGATTAGATAGCGGTAATGACTATGATGATTAAATAGTGATAATGACGACTACGATGATTTTTAGCTAGCTAGCTAGAGTATACATATACTCATGTTGATGATATGATGCAAGAGTTTTTATATTAATATGATGACGATGATGAGTTATTATATCATTTAATGAAAGAAACCACAGATTAGTTTCAGCTGGATGGATCCTACCTAAGTGATCAAGTATATATATGCCATATCCATATATATTATACTTGATCACCTAATTAGGTGATCAAGTATAATGTCGATATGGCATATACTTGATCACTTATAGCTAGCTAGATCCTTCAGTCGAAACTAATCCGCGGTACTTTCATCTAATGATTTAACCACTCATTATAATGTAAAACAATCACTTATTTAAATTGAAAACACAAAACTAAAGGAAAAACTAAAAAAACACACCCAAACATTTAGTACAGGTTGGTGTTACCAACCGGTACTAAAGCCCTACGCGCACCCGGGCCTGGCTCATGCCACGTGTTGGCACTTTAGCGCCGGTTTGTGACGAACCGGTACTAAAGGGGGGGACCTTTAGTCCCCACTCTTTAGTGCCGGTTGGCGAACCAGCACTAAAGGCCGTCACGAACCGGCACTAAAGGCCGGTTCTGCACTAGTGAATGACCCTAGGTGTCTTAGGGGATCATATAGTAATCTAGCCATGTTTTGTGATCCTAGTGTGATGATTCTGGCCACCATTCTCGAAAGCATCCCATGGTGCCATTTAGCTAGTAAACATTCTATTCCTGGGCTCTTGAACCCGAGATTCACTCTACCTACTTCATGTTGTTAGTGTTCGCTAGTTCCTTTAGGTTATTAGCAACCTTTGCAATAGTCCTCGAGGTTTGTGGTATATCATTCTTCCAGATACCATGAATTGCTTGTGGCAGAAGTTCCTCGCTGAACCGAAAGATCACAACCAGAGTGCTCTCGATGAGTTCACAATTCTATGCTATAACTCTGCCAGTTCTACCTTCTCCACATGGGTTATCCGGAAGAAATATGGTGAACTCATTCGACATGCTAATCCATGCATCCACAACTCAGAAAATCGTATGTTCCTTTGAGTTGTTCCTCTTTAGTTGTCTTCTGACCCTCGTTTATCAATTGATAGTCAAGAGTATGTGTGCATTCGTTCATCGATGCCTATTATTCTTGTGGTTCGTCAAGCCATTCTATTCCAGAATGACTAGGAGAAATGAACTCCAGTACCTCATCCATATCTAGGATTGGGTCAAAGTAGTCATACTCCACAGATCAAAATACTAATCCAGTTTTTGTTCTGTTCCACCTTGGAGTGTTACCATCTTTATATCAAGAATATCATGGGAATTGCACACCCTCCTATGAACTCTTGATACAGTGATACTTCTCGCCCTCATTAGTCATTTCTCGGCTCCCATGTTGTTGCAACCGGAATGCACAGATGAACTATGATGTGTGAAATCAATACTCCTAGCAACCCCGTTGCCTGGTAGTTAAAGGGTAATAATCTCATTCTTAGTGTGTTAGCTATTGAGTTATCATTCTAAGACTGATCGTGCTACCTAACCCTTATTTCCGGTGCACTTTTCGATCACTGAGTTAGGATAGTGCCAATCCTTGCTTATTTGATCATATCTTCTTGCCTCAGAAGTATTGCCAGGTTGTCCCCTGACTGTTATGTTGAGCTCGTGATCAAGTTGGTTTTTGTGACCACCCCTTTTCCAAGAAGCTGTGTTGAATACCCCTAAGCTAGTTGGTTAAGGCAAACAATAACTTGGAGAGTTGGAAGGTAAAAGCTTGCCCGACTTAGTTCAGTTTAAGGGATATCTTATATGTGTTGAAGAAAGATGATATTTTTATTGACTGACCCTCGTGATCAATTGTTGGACCTATTGTCTTATCAAAACTTTGATTTGAGTATGGGCTATCATGAAATCAATTCAGAACCAACGATGTTCGTAATGATGTCTTACTCGTGGTTGTTTCCTCGAGCATACACCATTATATCTTTCGGGTCTGACCAATGCTATCACCTTATTCACATAATTGTGGAATTTCACCTATATGGAAACCCGGATGAATTGTTGTTGAGCCCATCAGCAACATTTTTATCTTCTCCATGATTCGTGTTGGACATCCAGTTAGTATTGGAAACTTTTATAAGCATTATCTTCATGTTCCATTCATGAAGCATATGTTAGATGAAAGAAGTGACTTCCTCTAATTCACGTGCACTTGGTGTAAGTTGTCGCCGTGGATCTGAGAAAGATTGTTTTTACTTCCTTTGGAATCGTCCCAAGTCAGTCATGCATGTGCAAAGTATACTGTGGTTTGGTAGCTTAATTACCTCCATTCCATATGTATTCCCTAGCACACCAAGCCACTGATTGAGTTGTTCAAGGAGAAGAAGTTTCTTCTTAAGAGCATGCCTTATGCAAGGACTTCGATATCCTCAGTGATGATTCCCAACCAGAACTCGATAGTGTTTTATTGTAAGACTACCACGTGGTCATGCTTGTCTGGGACATCGTGTCACATGTGTGTAGCAGAACCAGCTCATGCCTTGGAGTTTGCTATCGTAGTTCATTTCCCGAGAATCTCGCAACGTCATCCCGTCAATTTGTGTTGCAAAGTTTCTTTTACAGACATGTTGTCTGAAATATCCTATCACCAACCAGATCTGAATCTCAGGCAGATGTGATGGTTGGAACTTTTCCAAGATCTGTGATGTAGGCTCTGGCAAGATTGATGTTTTGGCCGACACACCTAGCCGGAAGATCTATCATTGTAGTATCTTGAATGAGCAATTTGCCCATCTTCTCTATAAGGATTTCATGTGACTTTACTAGAAGTGTTCCTTATAAATCCTTTCTCTTCCGAAGTCCGACCTATACTTGATGGCCACATTAGTGCTTTAAGTATGGCTGTGGTATGTAGAACATCAAGGAGAACATTAGAAGCGTAGTGCTAAATGTTTCTCGATCAATCATCTAGATTTTGATCCCTTGGCCTCGCTAAGGTGAAATTTGAGGAGATGTTATCTTCCTTTGCATCTGCATCGTCCATCACTATTCATCATGGTAGTATGATGTGTCGCCAGGATCCTCGGCATGGATGTTGGTAAGACCCTGATGAATATGGAAATGCTCAAGTTCTTCAGAGCATGCTCAGACACTAGGTTATATCCTCGCTATCAGCCGGATTGTGCCTTCCATTTGCCGATTGATCTATAACCACAGTTCCATTCCAAAACTGAGTATGCCATTTCTTTGAATTCTTCCAAACCGTCGTTTGTGAATTGCCATTAGCCTGGTATGAAGAGCTTCAATGATCCTTTCCGATAGAGTTTCTTTCTATCGTCATCGTGTTGGATGAAGATCTCGAAAGCAAAGACGTCAAGATCAATTTGAAGCAATGGATCAACAACTTTGATAAGGGCAAATGGATCATGGAGATTGTGATCCCCTTTCCTCTTACCACACGTCTTGAATCTTGGGACGAGATTCTTGTTTAGTGGGGGTGAGTTGTCACGTCCCTAGCCTTGCCTTGCACTTGGACTAGCTTGGTTGCTGCATCATGTCTAAATTTCATTTAAACCTGAATTGGGGATTGTTAAACCCTAGCACCAAATGAAATTCAAATAGATTCAACCTAAAATAATCTTCAATGAACCCAAAGTGCCATTTGAAAATGTTCATGACTTCTGATAAAGATGAAAACCTCCGCCAAAAATGATGAACATATTTCTAGGTCATCTCTGGATTTTTGATTTAAATCATTATGCATTTGAATTTGATCATGTAAATTACTATAAATATTTAAAATGCTCAAATAATTCTGAAACTAAGTGTGGGCCACTGGATTAATCCACAGAGTGTCCACAAATTATTTCAGGATTTTATAAAATGTTTTAGTATTTCTACTAAAGCCAAAACAATTACAGATAAATAGAAAACAGAAACAAATTAGAAATCAGAGAGGGAGGGATGCTCACCTGGGCCTCACCTGTGCTGGCCCAGCCCACCTGGCCTGGTGCCAGTCATCCCTAACCTCTGCCAGTAGGCAGAGGTGGGACAGCGCACACGCGCGCAAGGCGCCACGCCTCCTCCTGCTTGCCGCCGAGCCTCTGGATGCGAGGGTGAACGCGCCAGAGCCGTCCCGATCCAGCCGACACTCCCACTCTTCCCCTGTTCTCTCCCCTCCTCTGTTTCTCTCGCGCACAGCCACCCGAGCACGACCATCACCGCCGCTCGCCGTTGCCGCGACCATCGCCATCCCTATGATGCCCCGAGCTGCCCAAGAGCTCCGTCTCGTTCCCCTCTTCGTCCTAACCGACCCGTGCAGCGCTAGACGCCGTCGAACACCGTCCATGCCATCTTCTTCAACATCAGGTCACCGGAGATCCGCTTCACCGCCCTGCTGAGCTCCGGCCTCCCCCGAGCTGGCTGACCTGATCTTCATCTCCACCGTGAGCTCCTCCCTCGAGCCCTCATCTTCCCCGCCTCATTTGCACGCCGTAGTCGCCGTCTTGCCTGAGACCGAACCGCGCCGCTGTTCGAGCTTCTCGCCGCCGTGCCCACAGCCACCGCAACTCCCAACCGAGCACACCCACGTGCTGACCGCGCCGCACAGGTGCCCTAGGATCCAAGCACGTCACCCCATGGCTACCGCAACCTCATTTCTGAGTGTGCTCGAACTTCGGCCGCCGCTGAGGTCGACACCACACTCAACTCCGGCCGCTAGAGCCCCTTTCGCTTGCACAGGAAGATGCGGAGCACTCCCAGCAACACGCAAAGCCCCTCCGCCCTCATTTTGGTCGCCGGAGGGTAAAACCCGAGCCCCCGCCGCGCCTATTGTCACCGGTGACGAGCCACCAGCGTTTTAGGCCCGGTTGTGAAGGAAATATACCCTAGAGGCAATAATAAAGTTATTATTTATTTCCTTATATCATGATAAATGTTTATTATTCATGCTAGAATTGTATTAACAGGAAACATAATACATGTGTGAATACATAGACAAACATAGTGTCACTAGTATGCCTCTACTTGACTAGCTCGTTTATCAAAGACGGTTATGTTTCCTAACCATGGACAAAAGAGTTGTCATTTGATTAACGGGATCACATCATTAGGAGAATGATGTGATTGACTTGACCCATTCCGTTAGCTTAGCACTTGATCATTTAGTATGTTGCTGTTGCTTTCTTCATGACTTATACATGTTCCTGTAACTATGACATTATGCAACTCCCGTTTACCGGAGGAACACTTTGGGTTCTACCAAACGTCACAACATAACTGGGTGATTATAAAGGAGTACTACATGTGTCCCCAAAGGTACATGTTGGGTTGGCATATTTCGAGATTAGGTTTTGTCACTCCGATTGTCGGAGAGGTATCTCTGGGCCCTCTCGGTAATGCACATCACTATAAGCCTTGCAAGCAATGTAGCTAATGAGTTAGTTACGGAATGATGCATTACGTAACGAGTAAAGAGACTTGCCAGTAACGAGGTTGAACTAGGTATTGGATACCGACGATCGAATCTCGGGCAAGTAACATACCGATGACAAAGGGAATAACGTATGTTGTTATGCGGTTTGACCAATAAAGATCTTCGCAGAATATGTAGGAGCCAATATGAGCATCCAGGTTCCGCTATTGGTTATTGACCGAGAATAGTTCTAGGTCATGTCTACATTGTTCTCGAACCCGTAGGGTCCGCACGCTTAAGGTTTTGATGACAGTTATATTATGAGTTTATGAGTTTTGATGTACCGAAGGAGTTCGGAGTCCCGGATGAGATCGGGAACATGACGAGGAGTCTCGAAATGGTCGAGACGTAAAGATCGATATATTGGACGACTATATTCGGACTTCGGAAAGGTTCTGAGTGATTCAGGTATTTTTCGGAGTACCGGAGAGTTACGGGAATTCGCCGGGGAGTATATGGGCCTTATTGGGCCATACGGGAATAGAGGAGAGAGGCCAAAAGGAAGGAGGCCTGCGCCCCCCCTCTGGTCCGAATTGGACAAGGGGGGCAGCCCCCTTTTCCTTCTCCCTCTCCTCCTCTTTTCCTCTCCAACAAGGAAAAGGAGGAGTCCTACTCCCGGTGGGAGTAGGACTCCCCCCTTGGCGCGCCTCCTCCATAGGCCGGCCGCCTCCCCCCTTGCTCCTATATATACGGGGGCAGGGCACTAGTAGAAAAAGGGCCTACAGTCCCGGTTGGTGAGGGCCTTTAGTCTCAGCTCATGAACCGGGACTAAAGGTTCGGTACTAATGCCCTGACCCTTTAGTCCCGGTTCAATCCAGAACCGGGACAGATGGGCCTCCACGTGGCCTGTCGCTGAGCCCAGGCAGGAGGGCCTTTGGTCCCGGTTGGTGGTACCAACCGGGACCAATAGGCATCCACGCGTCAGCATTTCTGTGGCTGGGGTTTTTGTTTTTTTTTGAAAATGGGGGGGGGGGTTTGGGGGGTTTTGGGGGGTTAATTTAGGTGTTTCATATATTGTGCTATAGCTAGCTAATTAATAGAGAGAAGTGTCCTCTCTTTTGTCCGTGCTTGGTCGACGCTACGTACCATACATACATACGTATAGAGAGGACTAGCTAGACACGCTAGCTAGCTAGTAAGCAAACAGAAGATCGTCATGAACATATATGCATACAGAGAGAAGTGATATCGACCACCTCTCCTTCTCCGAGAGATTGGTCGAACAAACAAGTTCTCGTATATCTATCCGACACTACCGGCTACATATATACAATAATTATCTTTTACAAATATATAATCTCCTAAAATACGGACGCGTGGTCCACATAGTATTCTCCGTCTTCAGCGATCACGTGGTCAAGAAAGAATGCCGCCAATTCCTCTTGAATTGCTCGCATGCGATCTGGTGCTAGGAGTTCATCCCGCATCCGAAACATCTAATTTTAAGAAGGGGGTCAATACATATATATATATATATATATATATATGAATGAATGAAACTCAACACAAATGATGGTAATAAAATAAAATTGTGAATATTGTTATTTACGCACTTCATATTGTTTGTCGGAGTAGCCCCGCTCACAGGTCGTGTGGCGGATGGACTCGCAAATGTAGTATCCACAGAAATCATTCCCTTGTTCCTGCCACAACCACTTTACAAGAAATAGAGGTCAATCAAACTGATAATTAGCAAGCATGCTAAATGGTATTGATGAAACTAGCGCTTGAATCACTAGGAGATGCCTGGAATATGCTACTATATAGTACTTACTTTCGGGTGCCTAAATTGCAGCTTCTTCGGTAGTCCCGGAGCTTTTTTGGTGAATTTTCTCCAAGCCCTGCCATACAAAGAAAACAATTACTTGATATCAGAAATGAACAAAGTTGCTGATATGGTGGATAATGATCGATTTAACTTACTTCTCGAGCATTTCAGTCATGTCCGCATACTCCTTGGGATCTTTTCGCTTGGAGTCTAAGACAGTTACTACTCCCTTCTCAAGCTTAATCTCTAGGAGAATATAGTGGTAGCTGCGCACACATGCATAACTCATCAATATTACATTACTATAACCTGGACTAATAAGGAAACCGAATATGCCACAAGACAGTAACACTCACTTGAAGTTGTAAGGAAAGAGTATTATATCTTTGTGTTCATTTATTTCCAACGATCGTAGCAAGTTGGCCTCGGTTTCTTGGGCACGATATTGAACCTCAGTTGCATCTATGAGATACGTGTTAATGAACCCAATATCTCCCACTTGTCTTTTCTTCAATTCGGCGATCTTCAATCTGCATAATATAGTGAGGATAATTATAAATACATGCAAATGAAAGGGCTGAGTTATATAGAGAGACTTAATGACGGAAGTAGTACTACTTACAGACAGTAGGAGGTGACCGTTGCTTTATCGATGGCCAATTGATTGAAAAACTGATAGAACTCCTCAAATGGAATAGGCAACAGTTCAATTCCAAGGAGGTCATGCTCCTTTTTAACTCTCATATACAAAGTATTCCTCCCCTCAGACTCTTTGCAGGTTTTCATGTACCAATCATGCAATCTTCGCATCATCGTTGATAGAGAACTTTCATCTTTGACGAGAGGCTTCCCGTACTCGTATCTTTGTATCTGCACCTCCAAGATATCATAATGTACATCGTCGGGCAGGTAATTTGCAGGATTGCCATAACCGGGCACCATCCTCGGATCGACGATGTCGCTAGCAGGCACCTTGAGCGGGGGGCACGATTGCTTCGCTTGTTCGCCGAGCTGGGCAATTTGTTTCCCAGCTCGTCGTTCTTTCATCCTTTGATCACTTTTAGTACTTCCCGACCTCTCCGCTTCGGCAAATGCCTTTCCAATAATGCGCTCATAGTTGCCTTTCGGCGGAGACTTGGGTGGTTTTGTCAGGGCAGCCAGAGTGCGCTTCCCTTTCACCGGATCTACCTTCTCCTCCGGAGGTGGATGTCTCTTTGCTTTCAACCCTTGAAACCAGTCATCCACTTCGGTCTGCGCGATCTTCGCGTTTTCCTCCTCGCTCCTCTCGTACGGTAACTTCTCTGGAGTCTTCAGAGAAGGACCGAATCTGTATCTCCTCCCGCCTTTGGCTGTACTGCTAGACGCCGGCAGAGTAGACGGAGCGGATGTCTTCTTTCCTTGCTTACGAGGTGGAGGAGAAGGACTGCGACGCGCCGTAGAAGCCGGAGCGGCGGCGGGTCTCTTCCGCCCTTGCTGACGAGGCGGAGAAGGAGGAGGCTGGCTGCTCGGGCGCGCCGGCGCAGGCGGAGAAGGAGGCGGAGTGCCGCCACGCGCCGGAGAAGGAGCGGGCCGAGTGCCCTGATCGTCACTCGCCGGTGGAGGAGGCGGAGTGCCCTGACTCGCCGGAGGAGGAGGAGGAGGCGGAGGCGTCCAGTTCGGAAGGTTGATGAGATCCTTCCGCCATAGGCATGGAGTCTTCAGAGCAGAACCCAGCCGATACTCCCCTTCACCGGTAGGGTGGTCAAGCCGGAGGTCCTCAAATCCCTCCGTTATTTCATCGACCATCACCTTAGCATATCCTTCTGGAATCGGCCGGCAGTGAAAAGTTGAGTCGGGTTTAGTAGGATAAACAGAGCCAACAGCCGCCTTGACCTTCAAATTGCTCCATTGCGCCATAAGGTGGCAATTTTCAGCATCCGTGATAGCATCCACGGGATAGCTGGCAGGAGCCGTCAAGGCATGCTCTGGCTGAAGCAGCTCGGTGGAAGCCACGCTGCTTTTCCGCTGAGATGGCGGGGTAGCTTCGGGGGAAGCTTCGGCAGGTCGTTTGCTGCGATCTGCTTCTCGTTCCTCTAGCCCCATTACCCTTTCGTGCAGCGACTGCAGTTGGCTCTGCTCCAGTTTCTTCCTCCTCTCGTGGGTTTTGTAACCCCCTGCGTCCGGAAATCCAGCCTTCCACGAAACGGAGCCTGGCGTGCCTCGTGTCCGTCCAGGGTGCTCAGGATTGCCGAGGGCCATTGTGAGCTCGTCCTTCTCCCTGTCTGGAACGAACGTCCCTTGCTGCGCTGCTTCGATATATTGCTGAAGCTTCTTGACTGGTATGTCCAATTGTTCCTCCGTCCAAATGCACTTCCCTGTTATAGGGTCCAAGGATCCGCCGGCCCCAAAGAACCAAGTCCGGCAACGTTCTGGCCAGTTCATTGTCTCTGGTTCGATCCCTTTATCAAGCAGATCATTCTCAGCCTTGGCCCACTTAGGCTGGGCTACGAGGTAGCCACCTGACCCCGTGCGATGGTGAAGCTTCTTCTTCTCAGCATTTCTCTTGTTTGTCGCCGACATTTTTTTACTCTTTTCCGATGTCTTGTGGGCCACAAATGCGGGCCAGTCATCTCTGATCTTCTCATATTTGCCAATGAATTCTGGTGTCTCATTTTTTTCGACATACCTATTGAGGTCTTTCTTCCAATTCCTGAATAGGTCTGCCATCTTCCTCAGAGCAAAAGACTTGATTAATGGCTCTATAACTGGCTTCTCCGGATCATCCTCCGGCGGTAGGGTGAAATTTGACTTCAGCTCAGTCCAAAGATTCTCTTTCTGCATCTCATTGACATAAGACACCTCAGGGTCTTCGTTCTTAGGCTTATACCATTGCTGGATGCTGATCGGGATCTTGTCCCTAACCAGAACCCCACACTGAGCAACAAATGCCTTCTTTGTCCGGTAGGGTTCAATCGGTTGGCCGTCGCGCGCGATTTGTATGATCTCAAACTTTTCATCCGAGCTCAACTTTTTCTTCGGGCCTCGTCTCTTTACCGAAGTTGTGCTCGATCCGGAGGGCTAGAAAAAAGAACAAAGACGAGAGTTAATTAATATGTGTACATACCAAAACAATGAATGCATCAATTAGCTAGTCAGCACAGGCTTAACTAATATATATACCTGGCCGGACTCGGTTTGGTGATCACCGGAGCCGTCCTCACGGTCTACTTCTTCACCCTCTCCTTCTTGCACCGGCATTGGGTCATCGGAGCCATGTAAATCAATGAGGAGAGGGCCAGCTGCTTCTTCACCCTCTCCTTCCAGACCATCGTTGTCGTTGAGAAACATCGAGGAGAGGGCATCACTTCCTTCTGCGATTATGTCCCTCAACAACGCTTCTTGTGCTTCGTCTCGGGGGGTGTCCATAGTTTCTACAAATATTTACAACATGGAAATTATTATTCAAACATGACAGATATGGATATATTAGTGGCAAACGTAGAACTAGTTAGCTAATCACAATAAGGAATCATATTAGTGGCCTGGATGCTGCTTCTCTAGGGTTTGGGGTGGCCTCGACAACACTTCAAGGGTTAGGGGGTGGCCTCGAGAATGCTTCAAGCTAGGAGGGGGTAATATCGACCCCCCCCACGTGTTGAAGCTATCAGGAGGGGGTCGGCGTTGAACAGTACATCTATGTCCCACAAGTGACGTGGGCATCGACGCCCACAAGCTATTGGATTTCTTCAATACCTTGACACTATAGGAACCCTCGACCCTGAAACCTTCGACCCTTGACCCCTTAACGACCCTCGACCCTCTACCCTAGTTCCAGACCCTCGACCCCTCGGCGATCCTCGACACCCTCGTTATATCGACAACGACGCAACATACATATACATGGGAAAATAATGTTATCGGGGAGGGGGTATCGGTACCCCCCCCTCGTGTCAAAGTTTCTTCTTTCTCCTCTATTCCTTTCTTTCTTCTTCTCCTCTTCTTTTCTTCTTATCCCTCGTGAAAGGAAAATAAGGAAAAGGAAGAAAAGAGGAAGAAGGAAGAAGGAAGAAGAAGAAGAAAAAAAAGAAGAAAAAAAAGAGGAGAAGAAGAAAAGAATAGAGGAGAAGAAGAAAAAATAGAAAAAAATTCTATTTTTTCTTCTTCTCCTCTATTCTTTTCTTCTTCTCCTCTTCTTTTTCTTCTTTTTCTTCTTCTTATTTATTTCTCCTCTTCTTCCTATCCCCTCTTCTTCTCCTTTCTTCCTCTTCTTTTTTCCTTTTTCCTCTCATTCTTTTTCTTCTTCTTGTATTGCTTGTTTTTTTAAATAATGTTCAAATAAAAATCTATGAACATAAAACATATATACACACAGAGAACATATATACATTTTTATAAAAATGCAAAAAACAAAAATTTTTAAAAAAGACATATAAACAGATATACATACATACATTTTTCTTTCATATGAACATACATACATACATTTTCTTTGCATATGACCATACATACATTTTTCTTTGCATATGACCATTCATACATTTTCTTTGCATATGCTTTGCATATAAACATACATACATATGAACATACATACATACATATAAACATAACATACATACACAAAAAATTCTAAAAATCTGCCTAAAAAAATCTAAAAATCTGCCTAAAAAATTATATGAAAAAAAGCATACATCATCCATCCATCCATATAATGAACATATACATCATCCATCCATCCATATAATCAACATATGCATATGAAAAAAAATTATATGAAAAAAAATTATATGAAGAGGATCGAGGGGACAGGGAGGAAAGGGGGTCGCCGGAGCCGGACCGAACGGGGAGGAGGGGCGGCGTCGAGGCAGGGGCGGCAGTGGGGGCGGGCGCCGGCGACGACGTCGACAATGGTGGGGGCGGGCCGGGGCGCAGGGGCGCGGCCGTGCGTGCTCGGGGACGGGGCAGGGGCACGGGGCGGCGGCCGGCGTGGGCTCGGGCGCGGGGCAGGGGCACGGGGAGACGGGGATGGCGGCCGGCGGCGGCGACGGCGACGAGGAGCGCGCGAGCGATTTGGGCAGCCTGGCGGCGGGGGCAACTGGCTAGGGAGGCGAGGGAGATGTGAAATTTTCACAAGTCCTGGTTATATAGCAAGGGCATTAGTCCCGGTTCGTGGAACCAACCGGGACTAATGCCCCCCTTTAGTCCCGGTTGGTGCCACCAACCGGGACCAAAGGCCAATTTTCAGCAGCCCAAAGGGCGGGAAGCGGCGGCCTTTGGTCCCGGTTGGTGGCACCAACCGGGACTAAAGGGTGGCATTAGTCCCGGTTGGTGCCACCAACCGGGACCAATTCCCCCTTTAGTCCCGGTTGGTGCCACCAACCGGGACCAAAGGCCTTGTGCTGCCCCGCGCCAAATGTTTAGTCCCACCTCGCTAGTTGAGAGGGAGCCGCACCAGTTTATAAGGTGCGGTGCGGCTCCCCTCTCGAGCTCCTCTCTAAAGCAGGCTTTCGGGCCTAACTCTGCCATCTGTGCCTGTGGGCCTACTGGGCCTTCCACGGGCCTGAATCCTGGCCCATAGGGTTTCTAGTCGTATTCAGGCCGTGGGGGCCCAGTAGGTGGCATTTTTTTTGTTTTTTTGTTTTATTTGTTGCTTTATTTAGTTTATTTTGGTTTTGGTTTATTTTTCTTTTGGTCTTTTGCTTTATTTTTTAATTCTTTTTGCTTTTAGTTTTAGAAAAATTATAAACTTTCTGTTAGTGCCATTAGTTTTCAAATCTGAAAACTCTTTTTTTGTTTTCTTTGTTGCTTTATTTATTTTATTTTGTTTCTACTTACAACAAAATACTTATTGTTGCTATTTTTATTTTTTTTCAGTTTTTTGTTCTGTTTTCTGCATTATTTAGTTTTTGTTGTTTTTTGCTTTATTTTTTAATTCTTTTTGCTTTTAGTTTTAGAAAAATTATAAACTTTCTGTTAGTGCCATTAGTTTTCAAATCTGAAAACTCTTTTTTTGTTTCCTTTGTTGCTTTATTTATTTTATTTTGTTTCTACTTACAACAAAATACTTATTGTTGCTATTTTTATTTTTTTCAGTTTTTTGTTCTGTTTTCTGCATTATTTATTTTTTGTTGTTTTTTGCTTTATTTTTTAATTCTTTTTGCTTTTAGTTTTAGAAAAATTATAAACTTTCTGTTAGTGCCATTAGTTTTCAAATTTGGAAACTCTTTTTTTGTTTTCTTTGTTGCTTTATTTATAAACCGGTGTGAGCGCCCTTCGGTTGGCGAGGTTTTAAAATTCATAGTTTTCAAATGAACTCTGAAAAAGTTGGCATAGCATGTGCATGTACAAAACGGACAATGGTATCATACTCGTCTGTTACAAAGTTGGCATGTTATCATCATAATAGTTGCGGGAGAAAGTCTTCACTTTTTCTTCGCTTGTGTCGTTTGCTTATTGCGCCGTAACCATGGATAATCTTCATCGTTTATCAGGATGCTTGGGTCAGCCTTGACTTTGAAGGGGGGAATTTCATGAAACTTTTCATACTCTTCAGACATGTCTGTCTTGCCCTCCACTCCCAGGATGTCCCTTTTTCCTGAAAGAACTATGTGGCGCTTTGGCTCATTGTATGATGTATTCGCTTCCTTATCTTTTCTTTTCCTCGGTCTGGTAGACATGTCCTTCACATAGATAACCTGTGCCACATCATTGGCTAGGACGAACGGTTCGTCAGTGTACCCAAGATTTTTCAGATCCACTGTGGTCATTCCGTACTGTGGGTCTACCTGTACCCCGCCTCCTGACAGATTGACCCACTTGCACTTAAACAAAGGGACCTTAAAATCTACTCCGTAGTCAAGTTCCCATATGTCTGCTATGTAACCATAATATGTGTCATTTCCATTGTCGGTTGCTGCATCAAAGCGGACACCGCTGTTTTGGTTGGTGCTCTTTTCATCTTGGTCAATCGTGTAAAATGTATTCCCATTTATCTCGTATCCTTTCCAAATCATTACAGTCGAAGATGGTCCCCTGGACAACAAGTACAGCTCATCACAAACAGTGCTGTCACCTCTGAGACGTGTTTCCAACCAACTGCTGAAAGTCCTGATGTGTTCACATGTAATCCAGTCGTCGCACTGCTCCGGGTGTTTGGAGCGCAGACTGTTCTTGTGTTCATCGACATACGGGGTCACCAAGGTAGAGTTCTGTAGAACTGTGTAGTGTGCTTGAGACCAAGAATATCCGTCCCTGCATATTATTGAGTCCCTTCCAAGCGTGCCTTTTCCAGTCAGTCTCCCCTCATACCGCGATTTAGGGAGACCTATCTTCTTAAGGCCAGGAATGAAGTCAACACAAAACCCGATGACATCCTCTGTTTGATGGCCCATGGAGATGCTTCCTTCTGGCCTAGCGCGGTTACGAACATATTTCTTTAGGACTCCCATGAACCTCTCAAAGGGGTACATATTGTGTAGAAATACGGGCCCCAGAATGACAATCTCGTCGACTAGATGAACTAGGACGTGCGTCATGATATTGAAGAAGGATGGTGGGAACACCAGCTCGAAACTGACAAGACATTGCGCCACATCACTCCTTAGCGTTGGTACGATTTCTGGATCGATCACCTTCTGAGATATTGCATTGAGGAATGCACATAGCTTCACAATGGCTAGTCGGACGTTTTCCGGTAGAAGCCCCCTCAATGCAACCGGAAGCAGTTGCGTCATAATCACGTGGCAGTCATGAGACTTTAGGTTCTGGAACTTTTTCTCTGGCATATTTATTATTCCCTTTATATTCGACGAGAAGCCAGTCGGGACCTTCATACTGAGCAGGCATTGAAAGAATATTTCTTTCTCTTCTTTCGTAAGAGCGTAGCTGGCAGGACCTTCATACTGCTTCGGAGGCATGCCCTCTTTTTCGTGCAAGCGTTGCAGGTCCTCTCGTGCCTCAGGTGTATCTTTTGTCTTCCCATACACGCCCAAGAAGCCTAGCAGGTTCACGCAAAGGTTCTTCGTCACGTGCATCACGTCGATCGAAGAGCGGACCTCTAGGTCTTTCCAGTAGGGTAGGTCCCAAAATATAGATTTCTTCTTCCACATGGGTGCGTGATTCTCAGCGTCATTCGGAACAGCTAGTCCGCCGGGACCCTTTCCAAAGATTACGTGTAAATCATTGACCATAGCAAGTACGTGATCACCGGTACGCATGGCGGGCTTCTTCCGGTGATCTGCCTCGCCTTTGAAATGCTTGCCTTTCTTTCGACATTGATGGTTGGTCGGAAGAAATCGACGATGGCCCAGGTACACATTCTTCCTGCAGCTTGCCAGGTATATACTATCGGTGTCAAGTAAACAGTGCGTGCATGCGTGGTATCCCTTGTTTGTCTGTCCTGAAAGGTTACTGAGAGCGGGCCAATCGTTGATGGTCACGAACAGCAACGCCTTTAGGTTAAATTCCTCCTGTTTGTGCTCATCCCACGTACGTACACCGTTTCCATTCCACAGCTGTAAAAGTTCTTCAACTAATGGCCTTAGGTACACATCAATGTCGTTGCCGGGTTGCTTAGGGCCTTGGATGAGAACTGGCATCATAATGAACTTCCGCTTCATGCACATCCAAGGAGGAAGGTTATACATACATAGAGTCACGGGCCAGGTGCTGTGATTGCTGCTCTGCTCCCCGAAAGGATTAATGCCATCCGCGCTTAAAGCAAACCATACGTTCCTTGGGTCCTTTGCAAACTCATCCCAGTACTTTCTCTCAATTTTTCTCCACTGCGACCCGTCAGCGGGTGCTCTCAACTTCCCGTCTTTCTTACGGTCCTCACTGTGCCATCGCATCAACTTGGCATGCTCTCCGTTTCTGAACAGACGTTTCAACCGTGGTATTATAGGAGCATACCACATCACCTTCGCAGGAACCCTCTTCCTGGGAGGCTCGCCGTCAACATCACCAGGGTCATCTCGTCTGATCTTATACCGCAATGCACCGCATACCGGGCATGCGTTCAGATCCTTGTAGGCACCGCGGTAGAGGATGCAGTCATTAGGGCATGCATGTATCTTCTCAACCTCCAATCCTAGAGGGCATACGACCTTCTTTGCTGCGTATGTACTGTCGGGCAATTCGTTATCCTTTGGAAGCTTCTTCTTCATTATTTTTAGTAGCTTCTCAAATCCTTTATCAGGCACAGCATTCTCTGCCTTCCACTGCAGCAATTCGAGTACGGTACCGAGCTTTGTGTTGCCATCTTCGCAATTGGGGTACAACCCCTTTTTGTGATCCTCTAACATGCGATCGAACTTCAGCTTCTCCTTTTGACTTTCGCATTGTGTCCTTGCATCGACAATGACCCGGCGGAGATCATCATCATCGGGCACATCGTCTGGTTCCTCTTGATCTTCAGCAGCTTCGCCCGTTGCAGCACCATCGTGCACATCGTCTGGTGCATCTTGATGTTCAGTAGCATCACCGTATTCAGGGGGCACATAGTTGTCATCGTACTCTTCTTCCTCGCCGTCTTCCATCATAACCCCTATTTCTCCGTGCCTCGTCCAAACATTATAGTGTGGCATGAAACCCTTGTAAAGCAGGTGGGTGTGAAGGATTTTCCGGTCAGAGTAAGACTTCGTATTCCCACATATAGGGCATGGACAACACATAAAACCATTCTGCTTGTTTGCCTCAGCCACTTCGAGAAAATCATGCACGCCCTTAATGTACTCGGAGGTGTGTCTGTCACCGTACATCCATTGCCGGTTCATCTGCGTGCATTATATATAATTAAGTGTGTCAAAAATCATTACAGAACATCATGAATAGATAATTAAGTGACCAAATTAATAGAAGTTCATCATCACATAAAAACCAAAGTAGATACATAGTTCTCATCTAACAACATAAAGCTCTGCAGAGCATCTAAATTAATTAAACCATACATTGAAACTATGTAAAACATTTCAATGCGAAAACAAATGCGATCATAATCGCAACCAAGGTAACAACTGATCCAACGGCATAATGATACCAAGCCTCGGTATGAATGGCATATTTTCTAATCTTTCTCATCTTCAAGCGCATTGCATCCATCTTGATCTTGTGATCATCGACGACATCCGCAACATGCAACTCCAATATCATCTTCTCCTCCTTAAGTTTTTTTATTTTTTCCTTCAAGAAATTGTTTTCTTCTTCAACTAAATTTAACCTCTCGACAATAGGGTCGGTTGGAATTTCCGGTTCAACAACCTCCTAGATAAATAAAATCTATGTCACGTTGGTCGGCATAATTTTCATAAACAATAAATGAACCAATAGTTATGAAAAGATAATATATACCACATCCGAATCATAGACAGGACGAGGGCCGACGGGGGCGGATACCAAAACCATCGGCGCACTATATAAGATGCAATAATAAAAGTAAGAAAATAATACAAGTATCTATCTAAACAAACAAGTAATAATATTTTTCCTTTCAGAAATAAGATAAGAACAAGAGGCTCACCATGGTGGTGCCGGCGATGAGATCGGCGCGGGTGATCGATGGCGGTGAAGATGGGGACGGGGCGTGACGGACCGCTAAACCTAGATAAATATTGAGGAAAATGGAGCTTGGCGGTCGAGCTTGGAGAGGAGAAACCTTAAGTAGTGTGGCTCGGGCATTCCATCGAACACCTTGTGTGCATAGGAGGTGAGCTAGAGCACCACCAAGCCCTCTCCCCCTCGGCCAGAAAAAACAGAGCAGTGTGCTCTGCTCTTGCGCGAGGGGCTATATATAGGCAGCACCATTGGTCCCGGTTGGTGGCATGAACCGGGACTAAAGGTAACCCTTTTGGTCCCGGTTCATGCCACCAACCGGGACCAATAGTGGTGGGCCAGGAGCCAGGACCATTGGTCCCGGTTCGTCCCACCAACCGGGACCAAAAGGTCCGGACGAACCGGGACCAATGGCCCACGTGGCCCGGCCGGCCCCCTGGGCTCACGAACCGGGGCAAATAGCTCCATTGGTCCCGGTTCTAGATTGTACCGGGACTAATGGGCTAAACTGGCCTGGACGAAAGCCCTGTTTTCTACTAGTGGGGGGCCACCCCAAAGGAACAACAATTGATCCTTGAGATCTATTAGCCGTGTGCGGTGCCCCCCTCCACCATAGTCCTCCTCGATAATATTGTAGCGGTGCTTAGGCGAAGCCCTGCGACGGTAGAACATCAAGATCGTCACCACGCCGTCGTGCTGACGGAACTCTCCCTCGACACTCGGCTGGATCGAAGTTCGAGGGACGTCATTGAGCTGAACGTGTGCTAGAACTCGGAGGTTCCGTAGTTTCGGTGCTTGATCGGTCGGACCTTGAAGATGTACGACTACATCAACCGCGTTGTGCTAACGCTTCCGCTTACGATCTACGAGGGTACGTGCACAACACTCTCCCCTCTCGTTGCTATGCATCACCATGATCTTGCGTGTGCGTAGGAAATTTTTGAAATTACTACGTTCCCTAACAGTTTTATGCGTTGATGTTATTTGCACGAGCAGAACACAAGTGAGTTGTGGGCGATACAAGTCATACTGCTTACCAGCATGTCATACTTTTGTTTAGCGGTATTGTTGGATGAAGCGGCCCGGACCGACATTACGCGTACACTTACGCGAGACTGGTTTTACCGCCGTGCTTCGCACATAGGTGACTAGCGGGTGTCTGTTTCTCCAACTTTAGTTGAACCGAGTGTGGCTACACCCGGTCCTTGAGAAGGTTAAAACAGCACTAACTTGACGAACTATCGTTGTGGTTTTGATGCGTAGGTAAGAACGGTTCTTGCTCAGCCCGTAGCAGCCACGTAAACTTTGCAACAACAAAGTAGAGGACGTCTAACTTGTTTTTGCAGGGCATGTTGTGATGTGATATGGTCAAGACGTGATGAGATATAAGTTGTTGTATGAGATGATCATGTTTTGTTGAAGTTATCGGCAACTGGCAGAAGCCCTATGGCTGTCTCTTTGTTGCATAAGATGCAAGTGCCAAATAATTGCTTTACTTTATCGCTATACGATAGCAATAGTTGCAAGAGCAATAGTTGGCGAGACGACCATGTGACGACACATTGATATAGATCAAGATGATGAAGATCATGGTGTCGTGCCGGTAACGATAGAGATCATGACAGTACTTTGGAGATGGATATCACAAGCACAAGATGATGATGGCCATATCATATCACTTATATTGATTGCATGTGATGTTTATCTTTTATACATCTTATTTTGCTTAGTTTGACGGTAGCATTTTAAGATGATCGCTCACTAAATTACCAAGAAGTGTTCTCCCTGAGTATGCACCGTTGCGAAAGTTCTTCGTGCTGAGACACCACGTGATGATCGGGTGTGATAGGCTCTACGTTCAAATACAACGGGTGCAAAACAGTTACACACGCGGAATACTCAGGTTAAACTTGACGAGCCTAGCATATAACAGATATGGCCTCGGAACACGGAGACCGAAAGGTCGAGCGTGAATCATATAGTAGATATGATCAACATATTGATGTTCACTGTTGAAACTACTCCATCTCACGTGACGATCGGACATGGTGTAGTTGATATGGATCATGTAATCACTTAGAGGATTAGAGGGATGTCTATCTAAGTGGGAGTTCTTAAGTAATATGATTAATTGAACTTAAATTTATCATGAACTTAGTCCTGGTAGTATTTTGCAAATTATGTTGTAGATCAATAGCTTGCATTGTTGCTTTCATATGTTTATTTTGATATGTTCCTAGAGAAAATTGTGTTGAAAGATGTTGGTAGCAATGATGCGGATTGGATCCGTGATCCGAGGTTTATCCTCATTGCTGCACTGAAGAATTATGTCCTTAATGCACCACTAGGTGACAGACCTATTGCAGGAGCAGATGCAGAGATTATGAACGTTTGGCTAGCTCAATATGATGACTACTTGATAGTTTAGTGCACCATGCTTAACGGCTTAGAATCGGGACTTCAAAGACATTTTGAACGTCATGGACCATATGAGATGTTCCAGGAGTTGAAGTTAATATTTCAAGCAAATACCCGAGTTGAGAGATATGAAGTCTCCAACAAGTTCTATGGCTAAAAGATGGAGGAGAATCGCTCAACTAGTGAGCATGTGCTCAGATTGTCTGGGTATTACAATCGCTTGAATCAAGTGGGAGTTAATCTTCCAGATAAGATAGTGATTGACAGAGTTCTCTAGTCACCATCACCAAGTTAGTAGAACTTTGTGATGAACTACAGTATGCAAGGGATGACGAAAACGATTCCCGAGCTCTTCGTGATGTTGAAATCGATGAAGGTAGAAATCAAGAAAGAGCATCAAGTGTTGATGGTTGACAAGATCACTAGTTTCAAGAAAAGGGCAAAGGGAAAGAAAGGGAAACTTCAAGTAGAATGACAAGCAAGTTGTCACTCCCGCGAAGAAGCCCAAAGCTGGACCAAAGCCTGAAACTGAATGATTATACTGCAAACGAAATGGTCACTGGAAGTGGAAATGCCCTGAATATTTGGTGGATAAGAAGGATGGCAAAGTGAACAAGGGTATATTTGATATACAGGTTATTGATGTGTACCTTACTAGTGTTTATAGTAGCCCTTGAGTATTTGATACTTGTTCGGTTGCTAAATATTAGTAACTCGAAACAGGAGTTACAGAATAAACAGAGACTAGTTGAGGGTGAAGTGACGATGTGTGTTGGAGGTGGTTCCAAGATTGATATGATCATCATCGCACACTCCCTATACTTTCAGGATTAGTGTTAAACCTAAATAAATGTTATTTGGCGTTTGCGTTGAGCATGAATATGATTTGATCATGTTTATTCCGATACGGTTATTCATTTAAAGTCAAAGAATAATTGTTGTTCTATTTACATGAATAAAACCTTCGATGGTCATACACCCAATGAAAATAGTTTGTTGGATCTCGATCGTAGTAATACACATATTCATAATATTGATGCCAAAAGATGCAAAGTTGATAATGATAGTGCAACTTATTTGTGGCACTACCGTTTGGGTCATATCGGTGTAAAGCGCATGAAGAAACTCCATAAAGATGGATTTTTGGAATCTCTTGGTTATGAATCATTTGATGCTTGCGAACCGTGCCTTTTGGGCAAGATGACTAAAACTTCGTTCTCCGGAACAATGGAACGAGCTACTGACTTGATGGAAATAATACATACCGATGTATACGGTCCAATGAGTGTTGATGCTCGTGGCGGGTATCATTATTTTCTGACCTTCACAAGATGAATTGAGCAGATATGAGTATATCTACGTAATGAAGCACAAGTCTGAAACATTTGGAAAGTTCAAAGAATTTCAGAGTGAAGTGGAGAATGATCGTAACAAGAAAATAAAGTTTCTGCAATTTGATCGCGGAGACAAATATTTGAGTTACGAGTTTGGTCTTCAATTAAAACAGTGTGGAATAGTTTCACAAACTCATGCCACCTGGAACACCACAGCTTAATGGTGTGTCCGAACGTCATAACAGTACTTTATTGGATATAGTGCGATCTATGATGTATCTTACCAATTTACCACTATCGTTTTGGGATTATACCTTAGAGACAGTTGCATTCACTTTAAGAAAGGGCACCATCAAAATCCGTTGAGACGACGCCTTATGAACTGTGGTTTGGCGAGAAACCAAAGTTGTCATTTCTTAAAGTTTGGGGCTGCGATGCTTATGTGAAAAAGTTTTCACCTGATAAGCTCGAACCCAAATCGGAGAAGTGCGTCTTCATAGAATACCCAAAGGTAACTATTGGGTACACCTTCTATCATAGATCCAAAAGCAAGATTCGTTGCTAAGATGGATCCTTTCTAGAGAAGGAGTTTCTCTCGAAAGAAGTGAGTGGGAGGAAAGTAGAACTTGATAAGGTAATTGTACCTTCTCCCAAATTGGAAAGTAGTTCATCACAAAAATCAGTTCCAGTGATTCCTACACCGATTAGTGAGGAAGTTAATGATGATGATCATGAAGCTTCCGATCAAGTTACTACCGAACCTCGTAGGTCTTCCAGAATAAGATCCGCACCAAAGTGGTACGATAATCCCGTTCTAGAAGTCATGTTACTAGACCATGATGAACCTACGAACTATGAGGAAGCGATGATGAGCCTAGATTTCGCGAAATGGCTTGAGGCCATGAAATTTGAGATAGGATCCATGTATGAGAACAAAGTATGGACTTTGATTGACTTGCTCGATGATCAGCAAGCCATTTTAAATAAATGGATTTTCAAGAGGAAGACGGACACTGATAGTAGTGTTACTATCTACAAAGCTCGACTTGTCACAAAAAGTTTTCGACAAGTTCGAGGTGTTGACTACAATGAGATTTTCTCAACTGTAGCGATGCTTAAGTCTGTCCGAATCATGTTAGCAATTGTCACATGTTATGAAATCTGGCAAATGGGTGTCAAAACTACATTCTTTAATGGATTTATTAAAGAAGAGTTGTATATGATGCAACCAGAAGGTTTTGTTAATCCTAAAGGTACTAACGAAATGTGCAAGCTCCAACGATCCATCAATGGACTGGTGCAAGCATCTCGGAGTTGGAATATACGCTTTGATGAGTTGATCAAAGCATATGGTTTTATACAGACTTTTGGAAAGGCCTGTATTTACAAGAAAGTGAGTGGGAGCTCTGTAGCATTTCTGATATTATATGTGCAAGACATATTATTGATCGGAAATGATATAGAATTTCTGGATAGCATAAAAGGATACTTGAATAAGAAGTTTTTCAATGAAAGACCTCGGTGAAGCTGCTTACATATTGAGCATCAAGATCTATTGAGATAGATCAGGATGCTTGATAAGTTTTTCAATAAGTACATACCTTGTCAAGATTTTGAAATAGTTCAAAATGGAATAGTCAAAGAAAGAGTTCTTGCCTGTGTTGCAAAGGTGTGAAATTGAGTAAGACTCAAGACCCGACCACGGCAGAAAATAGAAAGAGAATGAAAGTCATTCCCTATGCATCAGTCATAGGTTCTATAAAAGTATGCCATGCTATGGACCAGACCTATTGTATACTCTGCCCTGGTTTGGCAAGGGAGTACAATAGTGATCTAGGAGTAGATCAATGGACATTGGTCAAAATTATCCTTAGTAGAATAAGGAGATGTTTCTCGATTATGGAGGTGATAAAATAGTTCGTCGTAAAGAGTTACATCGATGCAAGATTTTACACCGATCCAGATGACTCTAAGTCTCAATCTGGATACATATTGAAAGTGGGAGCGATTAGCTAGAGTAGCTCTGTGCAAAGCATTGTAGACATAGAATATTTGCAAAATACATACGACTCTGTAATATGAGGGACCCGTTGACTAAACTTCTTTCACGAGCAAAACATGATCATACCTTAGTACTCTTTGGGTGTTAATCACATAGCGATGTGAACTAGATTATTGACTCTAGTAAACCTTTTGGGTGTTGATCACATGACGATGTGAACTATGGGTATTAATCACATACAGATGTGAATATTGGTGTTAAATCACATGATGATGTGAACTAGACTATTGACTCTAGTGCAAGTGGGAGACTGAAGGAAATATGCCCTAGAGGCAATAATAAAGTTATTATTTATTTCCTTATATCATGATAAATGTTTATTATTCATGCTAGAATTGTATTAACCGGAAACATAATACATGTGTGAATACATAGACAAACATAGTGTCACTAGTATGCCTCTACTTGACTAGCTCGTTTATCAAAGATGGTTATGTTTCCTAACCATGGACAAAAGAGTTGTCATTTGATTAACGGGATCACATCATTAGGAGAATGATGTGATTGACTTGACCCATTCCGTTAGCTTAGCACTTGATCGTTTAGTATGTTGCTGTTGCTCTCTTCATGACTTATACATGTTCCTGTAACTATGAGATTATGCAACTCCCGTTTACTGGAGGAACACTTTGGGTGCTACCAAACGTCACAACGTAATTGGGTGATTATAAGGGAGTACTACATGTGTCTCCAAAGGTACATGTTGGGTTGGCGTATTTCGAGATTAGGTTTTGTCACTCCGATTGTTGGAGAGGTATCTCTGGGCCCTCTCGGTAATGCACATCACTATAAGCCTTGCAAGCAATGTAGCTAATGAGTTAGTTACGGAATGATGCATTACGTAACGAGTAAAGAGACTCGCCAGTAACGAGGTTGAACTAGGTATTGGATACCGACAATCGAATCTCGGGCAAGTAACATACCGATGACAAAGGGAATAACGTATGTTGTTATGCAGTTTGACCGATAAAGATCTTCACAGAATATGTAGGATCCAATATGAGCATCCAGGTTCCGCTATTGGTTATTGATGGAGAATAGTTCTAGGTCATGTCTACATTGTTCTCGAACCCGTAGGGTCCGCACGCTTAAGGTTTCGATGTCAGTTATATTATGAGTTTATGAGTTTTGATGTACCGAAGGAGTTCGGAGTCCCGGATGAGATCGGGGACATGACAAGGAGTCTCGAAATGGTCGAGACGTAAAGATCGATATATTGGACGACTATATTTGGACTTCGGAAAGGTTTCGAGTGATTCGGGTATTTTTCGGAGTACCGGAGAGTTACGGGAATTCGCCGAGGAGTATATGGGCCTTATTGGGCCATACGGGAATAGAGGAGAGAGGCCAAAAGGAAGGAGGCCTGCGCCCCCCCTCTGGTCCGAATTGGACAAGGGGGGCAGCCCCCTTTTCCTTCTCCCTCTCCTCCTCTTTTCCTCTCCAACAAGGAAAAGGAGGAGTCCTACTCCCGGTGGGAGTAGGACTCCCCCCATGGCGCGCCTCCTCCATAGGCCGGCCGCCTCCCCCCTTGCTCCTATATATACGGGGGTAGGGGGGCACCCCAAAGGAACAACAATTGATCCTTGAGATCTATTAGCCGTGTGCAGTGCCCCCCTCCACCATAGTCCTCCTCGATAATATTGTAGCGGTGCTTAGGCGAAGACCTGCGACGGTAGAACATCAAGATCGTCACCACGCCGTCGTGCTGACGGAACTCTCCCTCGACACTCGGCTGGAACGGAGTTCGAGGGACGTCATCGAGCTGAACGTGTGTTAGAACTCGGTGGTTCCGTAGTTTCGGTGCTTGATCGGTCGGATCGTGAAGACGTACGACTACATCAACCACGCTGTGCTAATTAAACTAGGTTAGTTTAGTTAGCCACTGACACGGGGGCCCCACTGGTCAGTTTGACCTGGGCTGACACGCTGACTCGATGACGTCACCCTGACGTAGTGCTGACCCCGTAAATCTTTTTCTGGAATTAGGTTAACTCTAATCAATTAGAAAATCCAGAAAAAGGATTAAACTTCTAAAAATCATATAAATTTAACCGTAGCTCCAAATGAAATAAATTATATATGAAAAATGATCAGAGAAATCAAAAGAATCTGTTTATGGAATTATCATGCATGTTTGAACAACTTAAAGCTGCTGTATACAACAATTTGAATTAATGGCATTTGAAATGTCATACATGGAGTTTGAATTTGAATCTTAGATTCAAACCAACTCCATTTAACTTGCTGCTAGTTGCATTAGCCCAAACCACACCATATTGCCATGTCATGATCATGCATCATATTGTGCATTGCATTGATTGTGTATCTTCTTTGTTTGTCGGTGTTTGTCCCCTCTCGATAGACGTAGTTCCGACGATGAGTTCGATGACACTGATGAAGAACTATACTATCTTCAGAAGTGCCAGGCAAGCAAACCCCCTTGTTCATTCCAATACAATCCCACTCTCTCGCTCCTGCTCTCTTTTACTGCATTAGGCCAACAACGTTTCAACAGTTACATGCTGCGGTAGTTGAACCCCTTTCCTCTGCATGACCTGTCATTGCCACAGTAAATAGATGAAACCCACTAGCATGAGTAGGAGTACTACATCTTGAGCTTGCGTTGGTTTTCCTTGAAGAGGAAAGGGTGATGCAGCAATAATAGCGTAAGTATTTCCCTCAGTTTTTGAGAACCAAGGTATCAATCCAGTAGGAGGCTCCTCAACAAGTCCCACGAACCTACACAAACAAACAAAGAACTCGCAACCAACGCAATAAAGGGGTTGTCAATCCCTTCACCGCCACTTGCGGAAGTGAGATCTAATAGAGATAATATGATAAGATAAATATATTTTTGGTATTTTATAATATAGATGCAAAAAATAAAAGATGCAAATAAAAGTAAATTGGAAGCAAATATGATAAGAGATAGACCCGGGGGCCATAGGTTTCACAAGAGGCTTCTCTCAAGATAGCATAAGCATTACGATGGGTGAACAAATTACTGTCGAGCAATTGGTAGAAAAGCGAATAATTATGAGATTATCTAGGCATGATCATGTATATAGGCATCACGTCCACAACAAGTAGACCGACTCCTGCCTGCATCTACTACTACTACTCCACACATCGACCGCTATCCAGCATGCATCTAGAGTATTAAGTTCATAAGAATAGAGTAACGCATTAAGCAAGATGACATGATGTAAAGGGATAAACTCAAGCAATATGATATAAACCCCATCTTTTTATCCTCGATGGCAACAATACAATACGTGTCTTGCAACCCTTTCTGTCACTGGGTAAGAACACCGCAAGATTGAACCCAAAGCCAAGCACTTCTCCCATGGCAAGAAAGATCAATCTAGTAGGCCAAACCAAACTAATAATTCGAAGAGACTTGCAAAGATAACTCAATCATATAAAAGAATTCAGAGAAGATTCAATTATTATCCATAGATAAAATTGATCATAAACCCACAATTCATCGGATCTCGACAAACATACCGCAAAAAGAGATTACATCGAATAGATCTCCACAGGAGAGGGGGAGAACATTGTATTCAGATCCAAAAAGAGAGAAGAAGACATCTAGCTAATAACTATGGACCCAAAGGTCTGTGGTAAACTACTCACAACTCATCAGAAGGGCTATGGTGTTGATGTAGAAGCCCTCCATGGTGGATTCCCCCTCCGGCAGAACACCGGCGACCACTCCAAGATGGGATCTCGTGGATACATAAGGTTACGGTGGCGGAAATATTTCTTTGGTGGCTCTCTGGATGTTTTCGGGGTATGTAGGCTTATATAGGAGGAAGAAGTAGGTCGGTGGCCGCCCGAGGGGACCACAAGACAGGGGGGCGCGCCCTATAGGGGGGGGGCGCTCTACCCTCTCGTGGCCGCCTTGGTTGCTTCTTGACTTGCACTCCAAGTCCTCTGGATCACGTTCGTTCCAAAAATCACGCTTCCGAAGGTTTCATTCCATTTGGACTCCGTTTGATATTCCTTTTCTTCGATTGGAGTCCATGTTCCAAAAAATTATAGATACATTGGAGACGTATCAAGCATCCCCAAGCTTAATTCCTGCTCGTCCTCGAGTAGGTAAATGATAAAAACAGAATTTTTGATGTGGAATGCTACCTAGCATAATTCTCAATGTAATTTTGTTTATTGTGGCATGAATGTTCAGATCCAAATGATTCAAGATAAAAGCTTATAAAACATAAAAGTAATAATGCTTCAAAGCATACTAACAAATAATCATGTCCTATCAAAATAATATAGCCAAAGAAAGCTTATCCCTACAAAATCATATAGTTAGGCCATGCTTCATTTTCATTACACAAAATACTCCCATCATGCACAACCCCGATGACGAGCCGAGCAATTGGTTCATACTTTTTAACGCGCTTCAGCTTTTAACTCTTACGCAATACATGAGCGCAAGCCATGGACATAGCACTATGGTGGTCTAATGTGGTGGTTGTGAGGACAAAAAGTGGGAGAAGATAGTCTCACATCAACTAGGCGTATCAACGGGCCATGGAGATGCCCATCAATAGATATCAATGTGAGTGAGTAGGGATTGCCATGCAACAGATGCACTAGAGATGTAAATATATGAAAGCTCAACAAAAGAAACTAAGTGGGTGTGCATCCAACTTGCTTGCTCATGAAGACCTAGGGTATTTTGAGGAAGCCCATCACTGGAATATACAAGCCAAGTTCTATAATGAAAAATTCCCACTAGTATATGAAAGTGACAACATATGAGACTCTCTCTATCATGAAGATCATGGTGCTATTTTTGAAGCACAAGTGTGGAAAAAGATATAGTAGCAATTGTCCCTTCTCTCTTTTTCTCTCATTTTTTTCCTTTTTCTTTTTTCTCCTTATTTTCTTTCTCCTTTTTTATCTTTTTCTTTTTTTCTTTGTGGGCTTCTTTGGCCTCTTTTATTTTTATAAAGTCCGAAGTCCCATCCCCACTTGTGGGGGATAGTCTTCATCATCCTTTCCTCACTGGGACAATGCTCTAATAATGAAGATCATCACACTTTTATGGATTTACAACTCAAAGCTAGAACAAAATATGACTCTATATGAATGCCTCCAGCGGTGTACCAGGATATGCAATGAATCAAGAGTGACATGTATGAAAATTATGAAGGTGGCCTTGCCACAAATACGATGTCAACTACATGATCATGCAAAGAGCAATATGACAATGATGAAACGTGTCGTAATAAACGGAACGGTGGAAAGTTGCATGGCAATACATCTCGGAATGGCTATGGAAATGCCATAATAGGTAGGTATGGTGGCTGTTTTGAGGAAGGTAAATAATGGGTTTATGATACCGGCGAAAATTGCGCGGTAAAATAGAGGTTAGCTAAGTGGAAGGATGAGTGTGCTTATATCCATGGACTCACATTAGTCATAAAGAACTCATATACTTATTGCAAAAATCTACTTAGCCCTCGAAACAAAGTACTACTACACATGCCCCAAGAGGGATAGATTGGTAGGAATAGTCCATCGCTCGTCCCCGACTGCCACTTATAAGGAAGACACTCAAAAGAGCACCTCATGCAACACATTTTTCACACAACTTTTACCATACGTGCATGCTACGGGACTTGCCAACTTCAACAAAAGTATTTCTCAATTTCATAATTATCCACTAGCATGACCCTAACATTATTACCTTTATATCTCAAAACAATTATCAAGCATCAAACCGATCCTAGCATCCAATTCACTCTCTATGATAGTTTTTATTATACCCAACTTGGATGCTCATCATTCTTGGACCAAATTTATAACCAAAGCAAATACCATGCTGTTCTAAGAGACTCTAAAAATAATATAAGTGAATCATGGGAGACTAGAAATTTCTTCAAAATTAATCCACCGCCATGCTCTAAAAGATATAAGTGAAGCACTAGAGAAAAAACTATCAAGCTCAAAAGATATAAGCGAAGCACATAGAGTATTCTAGCAAATTCTAATCAAATAGTCTTCTCCCAAAAAGGTGTGTACAACAAGGATGATTGTGGTAAACTAAATAGCAAATACTAATATAATACATGATGCTCCAAGCAAAACACATATCATGTGGCGAATAAAAATATAGCTCCAAGTAAAGTTACCAATGAACGAAGACGAAAGAGGGGGTGCCTTCCCGGGGCAACCCCAAGCTTAGGCTTTTGGCCATCTTTGAATATCTTGGGGTGCCTTGGGCATGCCCAAGCTTAGGCTTTTGCCACCCTTTATTCCATAGTCCATAAAAGCTTTACCCAAAACATGAAAACTTCACAACACAAAACTCAACAAGAAATCTTATAAGCTACGTTAGTGAAAGAAAACAAAACCACCACATAAGGTACTGTAATGAACTCATTCTTTATTTATTTTGGTGTTAAACCTACTGTATTCCAAGTTATCTATGGTTCATACCCTTACATACTAGCCATAGATGCATCAAAATAAGCAAACAACACACGAAAGGCAGAATCTGTCAAAAACAGAACAATCTGTATCAATCTGTAACTAACGCAAACTTCTGGAACCTTAAAAATCCTACCAAAATAGGACGTCCTAAAAAAATTGTTTATTGATCAGCAGCAAAAAGAATCAATGCAAAATCTCGTTCGTGTGATTTACTGACTTTTTTTCGTGAGCGCAAAGTTTCTGTTTTTCAGCAGAATCAAATCAACTATCATCATAGGTTATCCTATAGGTTCTACTTGGCACAAACACTAATTAAAAGATAAAAAAACATCTAAATAGAAAGTAGAAGCAAAATTTATTACTAAATAGGAACAAAAACAAAGAACATAAATAAAATTGGGTTGCCTCCCAACTAGCGCTATCGTTTAACGCCCCTAGCTAGGCATAAAAGCGAAGATAGATCTAAGTAGTGCCATCTTTGGCACTTGGTTCATAGGTAGCTCGCATGATAGATTCATAAGGTAATTTGACTTTGTTTCGTGGAAAGTGCTCCATGCCTTTCTTTAATGGAAATTGGAATCTAATATTCCCTTCCTTCATATCAATAATCGCAACAATCGTTCTAAGGAAAGGTCTAACAAGAATAATAGGGCAAGAAAGATTGCAATCTATATCAAGAACGATAAAATCAACGGGCACCAAATTTCTATTTGCATCAATAAGGACATCATTGATCCTTCCTATTGGCTTTTAAATGGTGGAATCCACAAGATGCAAATTTAAAGAGCAATCATCAAGATCATGGAAACCCAGAATATCATATAAAGTTTTCGGAATCGTGGAAACACTAGCACCCAAATCACACAAAGAAAAACACTCATAATCTTTAATTTTAATCTTTATAGTAGGTTCCCACTCATCATTAAGTTTTGTAGGTATAGAAACTTACAAATTAAGTTTTTCATAAAAAGATTGCATCAAGGCATCAACGATATGTTTGGTAAAAGCTTTATTTTGACTATAAGCATGTGGAGAATTAACATCGGATTGCAACAAGGAAATACAACTTTCTAAAGAACAATTATCATAATCAAATTCCTTGAAATACGAGATAGTGGGTTCAATGCTATTTAAAGTCATGACCTCTCCAATCCCACTTTTACCAAATTTAGCATCAAGATCTAAAAACTCCAAATTCTTGGGACGCCTTCTAAATAGAGTTGACTCATCTCCAGTCCCATTATTTTCAAGATTCATATTGCGAAACAAAGATCTAATAGGGGATACATCAATAACTTTAAGATCTTCATCATTATTTTCATGGAAACTAGAAGAACACGCTTTTATAAAGCTATCTTTCTTAGCATGCAATCTAGCGGTTCTTTCCTTGCACTCGTCAATGGAAATTCTCATTACTTTGAGAGACTCATTTATATCATGCTTAGGGGGAGAAGATCTAAGTTTAAGAGAATCAACATCAAGCGAAAGTCTATCAACGTTCCTAGCCAAATCATCAACTTTGAGCAATTTTTCTTCAAGCAAAGCATTAAAATTCTTTTGAGAAATCATAAATTTCTTTCACACCATTCTCAAAATCAGAGGGCATCTTATTAAAATTACTCTCGGTGTCAAAACCAGCGGATCTCGGGTAGGGGGTCCCGAACTGTGCATCTAGGCAGATGGTAACCGGAGACGAGGGACATGATGTTTTTACCCAGGTTCGGGCCCTCTTGATGGAGGTAAAACCCTACGTCCTGCTTGATTAATATTGATGATGTGTGTTACAAGAGTAGATCTACCACGAGATCAAGGAGGCTAAACCCTAGAAGCTAGCCTATGGTATGATTGTTGTTCGTCCTATGGACTAAAGCCATCCGGTTTATATAGACACCGGAGAGGGCTAGGGTTACACAAAGTCGGTTACAATGGTAGGAGATCTACATATCCGTATCGCCAAGCTTGCCTTCCACGCCAAGGAAAGTCCCATCCGGACACGGGACAAAGTCTTCAATCTTGTATCTTCATAGTCTTGGAGTCCTGCCGATGATGATAGTTCGGCTATCCGGACACCCCCTATTCCGGGACTCCCTCAGTAGCTCCCGAACCAGGCTTCAATGATGACGAGCCCGGCGCATATGTTGTCTTCGGCGTTGCAAGGCGGGTTCTCCTTCAAACTTCATGTTCCTGTCGAATAGTGTCCGACTTCCTCATAAATGTTGCGCTCCTTGGCTTCTACGGCCAATAATGGCCTTCTTCCACGTGTCGTATGAATGCAAAAAGCTAGGGTAGTTTTACATTTCTCCCCCCAGCTGTGCGAACGAGCCGCCTATAAGAGAGGTGAGGATCTAGATCCAACTCACACCATCCTCCTTCCGCAAGTACTCATCGAAGCGCCTCTAACAAAAATCCACTCTATCATGGACAGCCGACGTGGCTCCTCCTCTCGCGCTCCCAGCCCTAAGCCAGGTGATTGGGGGAGATGCTCAGTTCCACACAGCGAGCTAGTGGCACTCCAAACCGAGGGATATCTTCCCCCAGCCTTCATGGTTCTGGTTCGGGCCGGACTGGCCACCTTCCAGGGTAGAAAGCAGGCGGAGAGCGTTCCCAACCCCTCCAAAGGGGAGCGGGTATGCTTCGTCCCTTATTTAATAAGGGGACTTGGATTTCCCATACATCCATTTCTCCGGGGGCTCCTGGAGTTCTACGAACTCCAGCTTCACCACCTTACACCTGCCTCCATTTTGCACATCGCGGGCTTTGTAGCTCTTTGCGAGCTGTTCCTGGGAATCGAGCCCCATTTCGCACTGTGGAAGAGATTGTTTTGCCTCGTACCCCGTTCTCACAAGGGGTCGATATATCAAGTGGGCGGAGGCGAAATATGGCGCATCGCCGGGACCGGATATCCATCCGGCACACCGAAGAAGGCGTCCGAAGATTGGCCTTCAGAATGGTTCTATATGGAGGATGCTCCTGTGCCGGATCCAGTTCGGATCGGCCTCCCAGAGTTCAGCAATGCCCCCTTGAAGAAACGCCTGAGTTGGCGCCCATGGAGCCCTCAACGGGAGGATGATGGGAGCGTCCATTATCTGATGGGCCGGATTAGGTTACTGGCCCACTCCGGATAGACCATGATTGGAATCATGGCCACGTGCATTATGCGAGGGGTGCAGCCGCTCCAATATAGGGGCCACCCCATGTGGGACTTCAACGGGGAGAACGACGCCACCCGTCATGGCCGCAAGGGGCCAGGATCGGCCGCGAATCTGGTGAAGATCCTGTCCGGCTTGTACAAGGGGGAGAAGGAAGACTTTCTCCAGACGAGCCCATTGAATAGGTTCTCCATGAATAACCCTCGGAGCTGGGTAAGCGAACGTTTATTCATTCGACCAGTGCTTTCGAAGTTAAATGCCTTACTCTATGATTTTGATGCAGGAACTGCGTCGGGATGTGGAGCGCATACACAATCCGGCTCCACAACCCGAGGATCCGGGAAGATCCCTTGATCCGGCCTCCGAAGAGGATCCAGACATAAAGGTGGATTTAATTGACGAGGTGTTCCACCAGTTCAGCATAGATAATGCTTTGGTGGCCATTACGGCTGACTACCCTGGTTTGTGTTCGGCTTCCTAGGTGAGTACGACCGAAGTTCTTACACCGTTGCTTTGTTAATTCTTATTTCTAACCACCATGCACCAATGGTGCTCGGCAGGCGGTGCCTCCACGGCAGGAAGCCAAGCTTGCGGCGACTGACCAAACGGGGTCAGTTCGGCCCAACAGGCGGAAGAGGAGTGTGGCGCGAATCGAAACGTCGCCGCAAAGGTATGGCGCACCATTGTCCTTTAAGGGAAAAAACTCCTGGGAGGCATATTAATGCTCATGATTCTTCCAGGAGAAAAAGCGCTCACCGGACTGAGTCCGGAGAGGGTGCCCACCAAGCCTCCGTCAGCCAGGCTCCAACGCCTGGTCCGGAAGGGGAGGCTAGCGCAATGCGCGAGCCGAACGCTCCTCCAACGGAGGATGCCGACAGGTTGTCCGCCACCAGGTCTGAGGTGGAGAGCGCCATGAATCATAGGCACCGTCGGACAATTCTTCGTGACGCGTGTTTCTCCCCTGAGGCGTTAAATGCCTTTAATGCGGGAGACGCGCACCTCCGTGCTGCTCAAGATGGTTTAACCAAAGCCACGGAGCAGTATGTAAAGGACATAAGGGTGAGGAATTTTAACGGCTATATATGCCAGTAGCCCGCGAGACTTAAAATAGTTAAACTAACTGATTTAAGGATCATTTGTTATGCAGGATCTTACTGAGAAGAATACCCACCTGTCTCAGGAGCTTCAAAAGTGCAAGGCCCAACTTGAGGCCGCACTAGCCGCTGCCGGGGGAGCCACAGAGACCCCCCTCAGGTAATTCATATTTTTGAAAAGAGAAGTAGTTAACAAAATGCGGCGTGTGTGTATAGTCTGACAATAATATTGCAGAGGGTGCCGGACAAGATCCGGACAAGCAACAACTACTGCGCCAGTTGAAGGCCGGCGAGAGGGTGCTTACGAAGGTGCAGTAGGAGAGGAACAAACTCCAAGATGCCCACACCCAGCTTGGAGAAGAGCTAAAAGGTGTTCGGGCCCAACTGTCTGGCTCCTTAAAGGAGAATCAGCGGCTTCGTCGCGGCATCTATAGTAAGTGCTTGAGCAAACTCTTTTGAAAAGAAGAGTTCGGCGAGGAAGTCGGTTAATAGAAATATTTCTGTAGGTGTGCTCACAGGTCGCCCTGCGGAGGAAATGCCTGGTTCAACGGGTGACCAACTTCCCGAGCTGGTGCAACTTCTCGAACTTGTTCGGCAGGCGATGAGTGGCATCGTGTAGGCTTTATGGCCTTCCGTCTCCCTACCCGAGGGCCTTGGAGGGCTTGGTGAGAAGCTTCAGGGAGCACGGCGACGCCTCCGTCTGTCGAAGATATCGGCCTTCCGTCAAGGCGCCAGGGAGGCCTGGGCCATGGTGAAGACGCGGTATCCGAAGGCTGACCCAAACCACATGGCCGAGGTCGGACCTGCGGGGCCTGACGGGAAGGAGATCCCTGTGAGCTTGATGTACGGCCAAGTAGAACTGGCCGCGAAATATTCCCAACAGGATTGTAAATTAGACAGCCTGTTAGATGGGATTGAAGAGGAGTACAATCAGTCAGTTTGATGATGTAATTTTGAAATGACATGTAAAATGCCTTCTAGCCGGATTGTAGATCGTTTGTCTTTGCGGACCTTTTCGCTTCAACCTCGGGACCCAATAGTCCGGAGTGTGTCCGAATACCCTTACGGTTATAGAAGAACCGGGGCATGCGTGGAGACAAGGCGTCGGGGTCATAATTGCTTTATCAGACAAGTGCCCAACTAGCTATGTTATATTAAATGGTTAGTAAGAAACATCTTCCAGGGAGAATAGTTCCGTTAAGGGTTCATTTCCCTGGGGAGGCATGCCCTAAAGTGCATGTCCTGGCTGCGAAAATAGCAGAAAAAGCATCTGGGGGCAAATAAATAAGTAAGTAATAAATCATCTTTCAAGTCACCGACCGAATATTATCTTAAGAACGCTAGCTTTCGGCTTCACCCAGTCTGAGGTACACATTCGGCTGACCCGGCAGTAACAATCGCAGAGGTGCTCCCTTTACCTCCTAGCCGAACAATCGGGAACGTAGGGGTAAGCACAGGAGCCAGGCAACCCAGCTTGGCCAAAACTTAAGTCATATCGATGCATATAATGGTGAATAAAAGGTACATGCGGAAGTATGACACATGTGTTGGGCATGAAGCCCGTATAAATAAGCTTCTATTAAAGAAGCCCGCAGGTATAACGAGTGCGAGTAGCACATCATGTAAGTGCGAACAAAGCGCAGATCAGCCCTCGAGAGGTTTGAGCTGAAGAAAGGAGAGGAGAAAGGAGGGAAAACAAAGACAGCGAAAAAATAAGAAAGGTGGACGGAGGAAGGAGACGAACCCTGAGTCCGGCGCTAGGCGTAAAATCTTCGGAGACGGGCTGCGTTCCATGGGTTTGGCTCGAGTCGGTTGTTAGATGCGTTGCGTAGACGGTATGCACCGCCGGTAAGGACTTGGTCAATGATGAAGGGACCTTCCCATTTGGGCTTAAGTTTGTCCTTTTTCTTGTCCGGCAGGCGTAGAACTAGCTCGCCAACGTTGTAAGTTTTGGCCCGTACTTCTCTGCTTTGATATCTTCGAGCCTGCTGTTGATAAAATGCGGAACGGGATTTTGCCACGTCACGCTCCTCCTCTAAAGCGTCCAAACTGTCCTGCCGATCTAACTCGGCTTCTCTTTCCTCGTACATGCGCACGCGAGGTGAGTCATGAATTATGTCGCAGGGCAAAACTGCCTCAGCGCCGTATACCATAAAAAATGGTGTGAATCCGGTTGTGCGGTTTGGCGTGGTCCGCAGCCCCCAGAGTACGGAGTCGAGCTCCTCTACCCAGTGCATGTTAGATTCCGTGAGGGACCGCACTAATCTGGGTTTGATGCCGCTCATGATTACACCATTTGCTCGTTCCACTTGACCATTAGTTTGAGGGTGGTAGACTGAAGCGTAGTCGAGCTTGATGCCCATGTTTTTGCACCAGAGTTTAACCTCGTCGGCCGTGAAATTCGTGCTGTTATCAGTGATGATGCTGTGGGGGACGCCGAAGCGGTGTACTACCCCGGATATGAAGTCTATCGCAGGTCCGGATTCTGCCGTTTTAACCGGCTTGGCCTCTATCCATTTGGTGAATTTATCCACCATGACCAATAAGTATTTGTGCTTGTGGGTTCCCCCTTTAAGGGGTCCAACCATGTCAAGCCCCCAGACAGCGAACGGCCAAGTAATGGGTATAGTTTTGAGGGTGGTGGGTGGCATATGGCTCTGATTGGCAAAGAGCTGGCAACCGACGCATCGTTGGACTAAGTCCTGAGCATCTGCCCGGGCGGTCGGCCAATAAAATCCTGTACGGAAGGCCTTGCCTACAAGGGCCCGGGCGGCGGCGTGGTGCCCGCCGAGTCCGGCATGAATTTCAGCCAGGAGATTTCGCCCTTCCTCTTCGGAGATACACCTTTGAAGGACTCCGGTCGTGCTTTTCTTATAACGTTCTCCCTCATGGACCTTGTAGGCTTTAGACCGCCGAACTATGCAGCGGGCCTCATTGTGGTCTTCGGGAAGTTCCTGCCTAATTAAGTAGGCTAGGAATGGTTCCATCCACGGGGCAATTACTGCCATTATTTCGTGGGCTGAAGGTGTTATTTCATTGGCTGAGCCGCCGATCGTGTCAGAATTTTCTGAGTTAGGTGATGCAGCTAGCTCCGGATTGTTATTTCTGGACTCCTCTTCCCATAATACGGATGGCTTAAAGAGCCGTTCCAGGAAGATGTTTGGAGGGATGGCGTCACGTTTTGCGCAGATGCGTGCTAACACGTCTGCTGCCTGGTTATTATCCCGGGCTACATGATGGAATTCGAGTCCTTCGAATCGAGCTGACATTTTTAGAACGGTGTTGCAGTAAGCTGCCATTTTCGGATCTTTGGCGTCGAAGTCTCCATTTACTTGGGATATTGCGAGGTTTGAATCCCTGCGCACCTCTAGGCATTGAATGCCCATGGAGATTGCCATCCAGAGGACGTGTAGAAGGGCCTCGTATTCGGCTGCATTGTTGGAGTCCATGTACATTATTTGAAGTACGTATTGGACCGTGTCTCCTGTTGGGGACGTCAGGACGACACCAGCCCCCAAGCCAGCCAGCATTTTGGATCCGTCAAAATGCATGATCCAATTGGAGTACGTGCCGTACTCTTTAGGGAGTTCGGCTTCGGTCCATTTGGCGACGAAGTCAGCCAGGACTTGCGACTTTATAGCTCGCCGTGGTTTGTAGGTTATATCAAATGGTAAGAGCTCAACGGCCCATTTTGCAATCCTGCCCGTTTCGTCGCGGTTGTTTATAATATCGTTGAGAGGTACTTCGGAGGCCACCATTATGGAACACTCTTGAAAGTAGTATCGCAGCTTCCGGGATGCCATGAACACCGCATACGCTATCTTTTGATAATGTGGGTACCGGGACTTGCATGGAGTTAAGAGAGTGGATACATAGTATACTGGTTTTTGAAGAGGGAATCTGTGCCCTTTAGTTTCTCGTTCGACGACGAGTACCGCGGTAAAAACTAGATGTGTTGCTGCGATGTATAATAACATAGGTTCGCCCAGGTTGGGCACGGCCAGGACCGGATTTGTTGCCAGTATGGCCTTGATTTCTTCGAGTCCGACCATGGCGGCATCCGTCCATTCGAAGTGTTCGGTGCGCCGGAGGAGGCGATAGAGGGGCAGAGCCTTTTCTCCCAAACGGGAGATGAAGCAGCTTAGAGCCGCTACGCACCCAGTTAGTTTTTGTATTTGCTTGAGGTCTTTTGGGATATCCAATTGTGACAGAGCTCGGATCTTGGCTGGGTTTGCTTCAATTCCTCTACGGATACAATGAAGCCCAAAATCTTTCCGGCTGGTACTCCGAAGACACACTTTTCCGGGTTGAGCTTAATGTCATATGATCGGAGGTTGTCAAATGTCACCCTCAAGTCGTCTACTAGAGTTTCGACGTGTTTGATATTGACGACCACATCGTCTACGTATGCCTCTACTGTTTTACCTATCTGGGTAGCCAGACATGTCTGAATCATGCGCTGATATGTTGCGCCGGCGTTTTTGAGTCCGGAGGGCATTGTGTTGAAGCAGAATGGCCCATATGGAGTAATGAATGCCGTTGCGGCCTGGTCTTTTTGCGCCATCTTGATTTGATGGTATCCAGAGTATGCATCGAGGAAGCACAATGAATCGTGCCCTGCGGTAGCATCGATGATTTGGTCGATGCGAGGGAGAGGGAAAGGGTCCTTTGGACAGGCCTTGTTAAGGTCTTTGAAATCGACGCAGAGGCGCCAGGATTTGTCCCTTTTTGGTACCATTACCAGGTTGGCTAGCCAGTCCGGATGTTTGATATCTCTGATGAATCCGGCTTCTAAGAGTTTGGCTAGCTCCTCTCCCATTGCCTATCTTTTGGGTTCGGAAAATCGCCGAAGAGCTTGTTTGACTGGCTTGAATCCTTTTAGGATATTTAGGCTGTGCTCTGCCAGTCTGCGTGGGATCCCTGGCATGTCTGAAGGGTGCCAGGCAAAAATGTCCCAATTTTCCTGAAGGAATTCTCGTAGTGCGGCTTCTACATCAGGATTTAATTGTGCCCCAATGGATGCAATCTTTGTGGGGTCTATTGGGTGGACCTGAAATTTGACTATTTCGTCTGCTGCTTTGAAAGAGGTGGACTTGGACCTCTTATCGAGTATCACATCGTCCCTATCCACCATGGAGTGCAGCGCAGTTAATTCCTCTGCCGCTAGGGCTTTGGATAATGCCTCTAGGGCCAGTGCGGCTGTCTTATTTTCAGCGCGGAGTGCTGTATGTGGATTACTGGCGAGAGTGATTATTCCATTGGGTCCGGGCATTTTGAGCTTCATGTACCCGTAATGGGGTATAGCTTGGAAGATTGTAAATGCCTCTTGCCCTAACAAAGCGTGATATCCGCTGCCGAATGGGGCCACTTGGAACGTGACCTCTTCGGACCTATAATTGTCCGGCGAGCCGAACACTACATCTAGTGTGATTTTTCCTGTGCGGCATACTTCTCGACTAGGGATTATCCCCCTGAAGGTTGTGCTGCTTCGCTCAATGCGGCTCCAGTCAATGTCCATTTTTTGAAGGGTTTCCTCGTAGATGAGGTTTAATCCGCTGCCGCCATCCATGAGTACCTTGGTAAGACGAAAGCCGTCCACTATCGGACTGAGGACCAATGCGGCTGGTGCTCTAGTTGTTTGGAATTTAGGTTCGTCACTGGCATTCAAGGTGATAGCCGTGTCGCTCCATGGATTTGTTGTTGCTACTTGGTAGACTTCGGCAAGACTGCAGATTGTTCGTTTCCGCATGTTATTTGATGCGAAAGTCTCGAAGATTGTTAATACCGTACTGGTGCTGCTGGGCTGGTTGCCCGGGGCTAAAAAGCCTTCGCCACTTTTGGCCACCTGCCGTAGTATCCAACATGCTCGAAGGCTATGTGTTGGAGTGGCGCCCTCTGTACTGTGGATTTTGTAGGGTCCGTTAAGCCATCCCTCCAGTACGGTTCCGTACCCTTTAGGGGTTTTTTGCTTTTTGGTTTTTAACCCAGGTGCTTGAGTATGACACACTTTTTTATTTCGGACTTGGGTTGTATTCAGGGCCGGATTGTCCCAAAACCTAGTTTCGGTTTTCCAGGCACTCTCCATCGCACAGTATTTTTGTACAATGGTCGCTAGGTCGGCGAAGCGTGTAACTTCACGATGACTGATGGAGTTTATGATTCCCTTGTCCATGCAATTGTTGCAAAAAATTGAAATCGCGCTTTTTTCATGGCAGTCCTTTATCCTGTTCATAACTAGGAGGAATCTGGCCCAGTAATGATGTACTGTTTCATCGGGCTCTTGCCGTATTCGAGATAGATCGCTTATGTTTGGGTGGGTGGGTGGAATCAAGTTCGGAATCCCGCCCAATCTGAGGCTCAAAGGCCAAGAAGCTTCCGGATTCGGAAGCTTGGTTTGCTGGATGCTTTCCAATGAATCTGGTCCGATGCCTAACTTTAGGTTCAATATTTGATTAGCGTCCGTCCCTCCGCAGGAATCCGGCATGGAGGGATCGGGAATCCGGACATAGTTGGTTTTTAACACAGAAGAAGAGTCGCCGCATTGTTCCTCCACCACGACAACATGGTGGGTAACTTGGGGAGAGTTAATCTCTCTCAGATCGGTTTTAAGCCCAATCTGATCGTAGTCGGTAGCGACTCCTAGGGCGGCGATGCGATCCAAGAGCTCGTTTACGGAGGAGAGCTCAATCAGATCTAGCTGCTCGGCCAATCCCGAGCTGATGTGAAGATCGCTTTTGATGACCTGAGAGGTCATTATCGGAGCGGTGGCCGAATAGGCGGTCATAAGAAAACCGCCTAGCCGGATAGTCTGGCTGGTGGCCAAAGCTCCCTTGATGACGGTGCCATCTTTGAAGACGGGAAAAGGCATCCTTCCTGATGGTGACGGCACAGAGGAACTCTCAATGAAAGCACCAACGTCGGTGTCAAAACCGGCAGATCTCGGGTAGGGGGTCCCGAACTGTGCGTCTAGGCTGATGGTAACATGAGACGAGGGACACGATGTTTTTACCCAGGTTCGGGCCCTCTTGATGGAGGTAAAACCCTACGTCCTGCTTGATTAATATTGATGATGTGTGTTACAAGAGTAGATCTACCACGAGATCAGGGAGGCTAAACCCTAGAAGCTAGCCTATGGTATGATTGTTGTTCATCCTACGGACTAAAGCCATCCGGTTTATATAGACACCGGAGAGGGCTAGGGTTACAAAAAGTCGGTTACAATGGTAGGAGATCTACATATCCGTATCGCCAAGCTTGCGTTCCACGCCAAGGAAAGTCCCAGACACGGGACGAAGTCTTCAATCTTGTATCTTCATAGTCTTGGAGTCCGGCCGATGATGATAGTTCGGCTATCCGGACACCCCCTAGTCCGGGACTCCCTCAATTACCATAAGAATTATTGTAGGAATTTCCATAATTATTAGAGGAATTACTAGAGAACGGTCTAGAATTAAAGTTTCCTCTATAAGCATTGTTTCCAAAACTATTCCTACCAACAAAATTCACATCCATAGATTCATTATTATTCTCAATCAAGGTAGATAAAGGCATATCATTGGGATCAATAGAAGAACTCTTAGTAGCAAAAAATCTCATAAGCTCATCCATCTTTCCACTCAAAACATTAATTTCTTCTATAGCATGCATTTTTTTACTAGAAGATCTTTCGGTGTGCCATCGAGAATAATTTGCCATAATATTATCAAGAAGTTTTGTAGCATCTCCTAACGTGATTTCCATAAACGTGCCTCCCGCGGCCGAATCTAAGAGATTCCTAGAAGCAAAGTTCAAACCGGCATAAAAATTTTGTATGATAATCCATAAATTCAAACCATGAGTAGGGCAATTGTGAATCATCAATTTCATTCTTTCCCAAGATTGGGCAACATGCTCATGATCAAGTTGTTTAAAATTCATAATATCATTCCTAAGAGTGATAATCTTAGCGGGAGGAAAATACTTAGAGATAAAAGCATCTTTGCACTTGTTCCAAGAATCAATACTATTTTTAGGCAAAGACGAAAATCAAACTTTAGCACGATCTCTAAGCGAAAACGGAAATAACTTCAATTTAACAATATCATTATCCGTATATTTTTTTTTTGCATATCACACAAATCAACAAAGTTGTTTAGATGAGTAGCGGCATCTTCACTAGGAAGGCCGGCGAATTGATCTTTCATAACAAGATTTAGCAAAGCGGTATTGATTTCACAAGACTCAACATCATTAAGAGGAGCAATCAGACTACTAAGGAAATCATTATTATTAGTTTTCAAGAAATCACACAATTTGGAATTATCTTGCGCCATGGCAACAAGTAATCCAACACGCAAGCAAACAGAAAAAGGCAACAAAAGAGAGAGGAGGTTGGAAAAGAGAGGGCGAATAAAATGGCAAGGGTGAAGTGGGGGATAGGAAAGCGAGAGGCAAATGGAAAAAATGTAAATGCGAGGGAGATGAGTTTGTGATGGGTACTTGGTATGTCTTGACTTGAGCGAAGACCTCCCCGGCAACGGCGCCAGAAATCCTTCTTGCTACGTCTTGAGCTTGTGTTGGTTTTCCTTGAAGAGGAAAGGGTGATGCAGCAATAGTAGCGTAAGTATTTCCCTCAGTTTTTGAAAACCAAGGTATCAATCTAGTAGGAGGCTCCTCAACAAGTCCCACGAACCTACACAAACAAACAAAGAACTCACAACCAACACAATAAAGGGGTTGTCAATCCCTTCACGGCCACTTGCAAAAGTGAGATCTAATAGAGATAATATGAAAAGATAAATATATTTTTGGTATCTTATAATATAGATGCAGAAAATAAAAGATGAAAATAAAAGTAAATTGGAAGCAAATATGATAAGAGATAGACCCGGGGGCCATAGGTTTCACTAGAGGCTTCTCTCAAGATAGCTTAAGCATTACGGTGGGTGAACAAATTACAGTCGAGCAATTGATAGAAAAGCGAATAATTATGAGATTATCTAGGCATGATCATGTATATAGGCATCACGTCCGCAACAAGTAGACCGACTCCTGCCTGCATCTACTACTATGACTCCACACATCGACCGCTATCCAGCATGCATCTAGAGTATTAAGTTCATAAGAACAGAGTAATGCATTAAGCAAGATGACATGATGTAAAGGGATAAACTCAAGCAATATGATATAAATACCATCTTTTTATCCTCGATGGTAACAATACAATACGTGTCTTGCAACCCTTTCTGTCACTGGGTAAGAACATCGCAAGATTGAACCCAAAGGGAAGCATTTCTCCCATGGCAAGAAAGATCAATCTAGTAGGCCAAACCAAACAGATAATTCAAAGAGACTTGCAAAGATAACTCAATCATATAAAAGGATTCAGAGAAGATTCAATTATTATCCATAGATAAACTTGATCATAAACCCCCAATTCATCGGATCTCGACAAACACACCGCAAAAAGAGATTACATCGATTAGATCTCCACAAGAGAGGGGGAGAACATTGTATTGAGATCCAAAAAGAGAGAAGAAGCCATCTAGCTAATAACTATGGACACGAAGGTCTGTGGTAAACTACTCACAACTCATCGGAAGGGCTATGGTGTTGATGTAGAAGCCCTCCATGGTGGATTCCCCCTCCGACAGAGCGCCGGCGATGGCTCCAAGATGGGATCTCGTGGATACATAAGGTTACGGTGACGGAAATATTTCTTTGGTGGCTCTCTGGATGTTTTCGGGGTATGTAGGCTTATATAGGAGGAAGAAGTAGGTCGGTGGCCGCCCGAGGGGCCCATGAGACAGGGGGTGTGCCCTATTGGGGGGGCGCGCCCTACCCTCTCGTGGCCGCCTCGGTTGCTTCTTGACTTGCACTCCTGTTCTCTTTTACTGCATTAGGACAACAACGATTCAACAGTTACATGCTACGGTAGTTGAACCCCTTTCCTCTGCATGACCTGTCTTGCCCACAGTAAATAGATGAAACCCACTAGCATGAGTAGGAGTTGTTTGAGCCATGATGTGCCTACTCATTTATGCTTGTTTCTCATGCCTTCTACTACTTAGAGTTGAGTCAGGTCTGATTCATCGGGGATGAATTGGAATGGTGATGAACCTGTCCTACAGTGTGTGAGCTAAGTGTGTGAACACGATTTGGTAAAGGTAGCGGTGAGAGGTCATGTAGGAGTACATGGTGGGTTGTCTCATTGAAGCCATCCTCAGGAACTGAGTTCTGTGTTTGTGATCCATGAACAGCTACTACCACGCATTGAAATGCTTAAGTTCCCCTCTCGACTTATTAATCAACTCGATCTCTGTCCAGGAGTTGCAACTAGTTTCTGGTGTTTCTAGGTAGTGTTAGTAGTCTACCAAGTGGCACCCGGTACAGGTTGGCTTGGGACAGACTAGCCACCATGGCACGGTGTACCAAGCGTAGATCCACCCGTCGAGGTGGGCTTGGGAACCCTGTTCACATCGTTTGGGGCCGTGAGCGACACCCCGGCCGGATCTCCTTGCGGATGGAACCCGAATAGGCGATAAACCTGGACGAGAGACATGTGTGGTTAGTCAGGTCATGGCCGACACCCTCGCTGGGCTTCCGCTTGAAGGTTGCCGAGTACATGTCGTGTAAATGGCGGTAAGTGGTGAGAGCGTGTATGAAGAAGTACACACCTGCAGGGTTAATATGATCTATTCGAATAGCCATGTCCGCGGTAAAGGACTTCTGGGTTTCCTATATAGTTCATAGACAAGTGAAAGTGGATACTCTAAAATGCACAAGATAAGAGTGAGTGCTATGGATGGCGTTCTCGTAGGAAGATGGGAGCGGATCCATAGTGGTGTATTGAATGGGCGAATATGTGGACTCATGTGTGCCACCTCAAAAGAGTTACTTGCAGTCGGAGTTTAGGATAGCCACCGAGTCAAAGCTAGCTTGTTGCAGTTAAACTCCACCACCCCCTTGTTGATAATGATGCATATGTAGTTAGTTCTGATGTAAGTCTTGCTGGGTACATTTGTACTCACGTTGCTTAATTTATGTTTTTGCAGAGAGACTTCAGTCTCGCTAGTAGTTCCATGTGGACTTTGACGTTTAGCTTGTTACCTCAGCTACGATCTTGTGCCCTCGGCAGGATCTGGTAGATAGTCAGGCTTCTCAGCCTTTTTCATTTGTAGATGTCTGTACTCAGACATGTTAAGCTTCCGCTTGTGCTTGACTTGTGTGCTCTGAATGCTGGGTCATGAGACCCATGTTTGTAATATCTCGCTCCTCGGAGCCTATTGAATAAAATACTTGAGTCATAGAGTCATGTTGTGATGACATGTTGTATTTGCACTTATCGAGCATATTGTGTGTATGTTATTGAAATACTTGAGTCATAGAGTCATGTTGTGACTATCTAGTTGTTTATCCTTGGTAGCCTCTCTTACCGGGAAATGTCTCCTAGTGCTTCCAATGAGCCCTGGTAGCTTTCTACTGCTCCGGAACACTTAGGCCGGGCGGCATGTGTCCTTCTTCGTTCCTGTGTCTGTCCCTTCGGGGAAATGTTACGCAGTGTCTACCAGAGTCCTGTTAGCCTGCTACAGCCCGGTTTACCGGAGTCCTGCTAGCCCAGTTGCTATAGCCCTGATTCACTCGCTGATGACCTACACGTTCATTGTTGGGTCATGTATGCCTGTCCCTATAAGTTAGTACCACTTTGGGTTTACGACTAGCCATGTCAGCCCGGGTTCTTTGTCATATGGATGCTAGCGACACAATCATATACGTGAGCCAAAAGGCGCAAATGGTCCGGGGCCTGGTAAGGCGACACCCGTGGGAATACCGTACATGAGGTGTTACATGCTAGATCGGTGTGGCATGGGATCGGGGTCCTGGCAGCGGGTGCGGCTGAAATTAGTTAGGGTTCATGTAAGGGTGGAAACGAATCAAATTTCTAAGAAGAATCATAAAATGAGTAAAAAATTTATTTATAGTTCCTAGGTACTAATTAGTTAGTAAGAACTAGGTACTAATTAGGTACTAGTTTATTTTTATTTATAGCAATTTTATTTTTAGTAAGAACTAGTTGAATTAATAGAACTAGTTAGTAAGAAGTTGTTGTATATCTTGTGTTGCTCAAATAGGATATGTGCTTGCCCAAGTGTCTGGTCATGTTTGCAGGTTACACCTCCGAGTGGCCTATATGTTCCCGGAGTGTTGATTCATTTCCGTTCCGGCAAATTTCAGGCGCTCGATATGTCCTATTTTAGCAAAGGTCATGCCGGATTTTTCCGTGAATTTTGGCATGACTTGTGCCAGAATATGTAGGAAATATCGAGTGCCCCGGATTTATGTGTCAAGTATCCTGGTAGTTGTCTTCGATCGATTTTCAATTAATGTTTCAACTATGAACATAGGAAATGTCTGACGATGAAAAGGATTTCGGTATTTGCAAATACTGCGAAGACAAGCACGGCCTGTGCGAAGGAATCTTCCTAGATGATGATAGGCGCTTCAGGATCAAGCTGGACGAGAACTTTGAAGTGGATACAATAAGTCAGAACGACAAGTCTTTTTTCGTAATTAAGCATGACATCTGCTTCATTTTCTTCAACTTATAATTTTTTTACTATTCTACTAGCGTATCCCCAACCATGCAAGAGTTTTTGTATTGGATAAGATAGGTTTCAGTCGTACTATGGAGGTAAAGAAAGTTTACTTGAAGACCGAGCATTGTTATATTTTCCACGCAAAATTATACAATTTAGACGACTACACCTATTTTGGATGCAAAACATGGCGAGCACTATGCAAGACTTATGCATTTGAGCATGATATAGTTATCACCTTTGATATTCGTCCGGAAGATGATATTGAAGGTAATACCGACATCTGGGTCGATGTGCAGACGCTTCTAGTTCTACCATTATGTGAGTTTCTCAACCATATTTATGTCTTCGATATTTTTTATTCAAAAATAGTTGACAACTAATTTCTATTGTCAGCTTATTTCGGTTCAAGCAAATATGTCCATCGCTTGGTAGACAGGACCTACTACTGTGCCGGGGCTGAACTAAACTGCGAGGAGCTAAGTCATTATGTTTCATGGCTTGCGGATCTTGATACTGTCAAGACAAATTTTCTTCCAGGATTTAGAAATGTTAGTACTAAAAACGTGCGACCAATAGTGTTCGTAATGAACTACAGTCACATCTATTTAGGAAGGATGGTAAGATTTTTACTATTTGTCCTCAGTGCATCTTTTTCATACATTATTTTTGAAGCTAAACTTCATTGCTAAGTATGTTACCATACGATGTTCTTCAACAGGGACTCCCGTTGAATGTTGTGCCTCATGGGATCGAGACTAAAGGTACCATGAGTGATATCTTAGCCGTAAGCTAATATCCTACAAATCACTTTAGTGCATTCAGGATTAGCGACGTATTCTTAATAGTGAGAGACTGGACCAAATTTGTGATGGAGGAGCGCAGAGAAGTACTAGGGGCAGCAAACAGAAGCACAACCCACGATTAGGAGACAGGTTCATCTGCATGCTCCAACTTGATGAAGGAGGAGAGCTACATATGTTTTATGTTATTTTACCTAAGAGAGAGCAGCAGGAGTGATTAGCTAGCTAGAAATCAGTTTGAAGATGATGATGTGCTACACTATTACTATGATGATTAAATAGCTAGTGTTGGTGGTAATGACTATGATGATTATTATTAGCTAGTGTTAGTGGTGATTAAATAAATACTGTTGGTGGTAATGACTATGATGATGATTAAATAGGTTGTGCTGGAGGATTAGATTCAAGTGGAGGCAACATGTGGTGCACATCGAAAGTACTACTAGTCCAAACTAGATCAAGTGTGGATTAGTAGTATACTTTTGACATGCACCACATATTGCCTCCACTTGAACCTAATCCACCCTCATTTGACACACTGTTATGGACATAATGATATAAACCTCATAATTGGTATTGTACCAAAATTTGTATAACGGCGGATAAATACACTAAAAAAAGAAATAATACTAGTAGCAATTGTTAGTAAACACGCTGGAACTAGCTAGATTAGCAGCAGCGCTGGAGAGAAGAAGCGCTGCCACTATGTGTCTTAGCAGTAGCGCGTGTCACATGCGCTAATGCTAAGTAATAGTTGTAGTGCCTTATTAGTAGCGCGGCAGCGCGCGCTACTAGTTCGCTTTAAACCCACGCTACTACTAGGGTTTTCCATAGTAGTGTTTATTAAACAAAACAAAGAGTACTACTATGGCTGGTGCTCATCGATCTCCGCCGCCTCCTCCATGTCCAGCTCACACTCGACAGTCTCCTACGGAAGGAGCTCCATGGCATCCATCGCACCATATTCGGCAAGCATCTCGCCATCCGCGTCTGCCATCTCTTTGGAAAAGGCCGCCATGAGCTGGGCGTGGGCGCCCGCGATCTGGGCTTGGACGGGATCCGTCGTCGCAAGGTATGCGGTAGAGGAACGGACGGCTGCTCGAACGCTCTTGGCGATTGCCAAGTCTTCGACCGTGGGTTGCCGACCATTGTCGGAGAAGCTTCGTTCAATTTGTGTGGTAACCGCCACGAGCTGGGCGTGGGAGGCCTCGACATGGTTGTGGGTGGCCTCCATCAGGGAGAAGGCTGCCGCTGTGCAACGGACAGTTGTTGTGCCGCTCTCGCCAGCTGCTATCCCCAAGGCAGATGTTGCTGCCGCCACCTAAGAAGCAACAACAGCCATTTGGGCTGCCATGGCCGCCCGGTCGCAGATTGCGGCCGCGCTCATGCACCTTGTTAGCAGCCGCATGTCGGCTGTGTTTGCGCTCTCGCCAGAGTGGGCCGCCGAAGTTGCCCTCATGACGCGCGTCCACGTCCCCATCTTTCACCAGTGACGATTGAACAGTGAAATGATATTTGGGGAGCGAGCTAGTATGCTTGACATGCCGGCTGTGGACTGTAGCCGACGTACCTTCTCCTGTAAGCCATAGGTGTACTATACACCGACGGTGCTCTAGGATATTTTGTACGACATCTCACACGGTTGGTGATAATAAACTGTGTGGGATCTACTTGATTTTTATTTTTGATTTGAATTACATAATGGGGTCACAACGGCGATGGACGGTGTTTGAATTGCTAGACCTTTTATCTGCAGTGAACATGCAACTATATGTGTGTCGTAAAAAAATTGGAATTGTTCGGGGTTCCTTTGGACATTTTTATACAGTAACTTGTTTTTCTAGGCTTTTCAGGTGCACAATTCAAAATTAAACCACATGCTACAGTCCATAAAAACGGGTTGCAAAATCAAATGTTTGTCCTTGGTTGCAAGCTTAGGTCACATGCAAGAAATAAGAATGAATGTCAAACACCTTGACACTGTCGCTCAGCCGCAAACATTGAGATACATGCTTTTAACATTCTAGTAAATCGAAAACTCGTCTGAAATTCATGAAACTTGACATGATATAATGGAACGACAACGACATGCCGTGGTAAAAATATTGTCCAATTTGGGGCAGGTGCGAGTATAAGCTTCTCGCAAACCAGAGCTTCTCTCACAAAAAGCTTGATGGTTTCAGTAGGGTACGTGCCACCTTGCGGGACGAAATGATATATGTTGCCTCTTCTTACTTTCAAAATGTTTCTCGTGTCAACATAGAACAACATGAGTGTTGTGTCAATTTTTGGGATTTTTTGGGGTTCGTTTTGACATTTTTATGCATTAATTTCATTTTCAATGCATTTATGAGCACAATTCAAATTTGAACTACATGCACATGCTCTAATGCATATAAATTGGTTGAATATTCAAATATGTATCCTTGGTTGCATGCTTAGGTCCCGTGCAAGAAATTGGAATGAATGTCAAACACCCTGCCACCGTCACTCGTCCGCAAACATTGAGATTCCTGGTTTTTAAATTCTAGTAAATCCAAAACTTGTCTGAAATTCTTGAAACTTGGCATGCTATCATGGAGCGGCATCAACATGCCATGGTAAAAATATTGTCCCATTTGGGACATGTTTGGGAATATGTTTCTCACAAACAAAAGGCTCTCACAACAAGCCTGATGGTTTCGGTAGGGCACGTCCCACCTTTGGGGATGAAACAATATCCGCTGCCTCTTATTGCTTTCAAAAAATTTCTAGTGTCAACATAAAACAGTAGGAGTGTTGTGTCAATTTTTGGGATTATCCAGGGTTTCATTGGACATTTTTATGCATTAATTACGCTTTCAATGCATTTATGAGCACATTCAAATTTGAACTACATGCACATGCTCTAATGCATATAAATTGGTTGAAAATTCAAATCTTTGTCCTTGGTTGCATGCTTAGGTGCCGTGCAAGAAATGGGAGTGAATGTCAAACACCCTACCACCATCACTCGGCTGCAAACATTGAGATACCTGGTTTTTAAATTCTAGTAAATCCAAAACTCCTCTGAAATTCATGAAACTTGGCATGCTATGGAGCGGCATCAACATGTCGTGGTAATTTTTTTGTCCCATTTGGGGCAGGTTTGAGGATATGCTTCTCACAAACAAGAGCTTCAAACAACAGGCGTGATGGTTTCGGTAGGGAACGTCCCACCTTTGGGGACGAAATGATATTCATTACCGTTTTATTGCTTTCAAAAAATTTCTCGTCTCAACATAGAACAACAGGAGTTTTGTGTCAATTTTTGGGATTTTTCGGGGTTCGTTTGGACATTTTTATGCATCAATTGAGTTTTCAATGCATTCATGTGCATAATTCAAATTTGAACTACATGCACATGCTCTAATGCATATAAATTGGTTGAAAATTCAAATCCGTGTCCTTGGTTGCAGGCTTAGGTCCCATGCAAGAAATGGGAATGAATGTCCAACACCCTGCCACCGTCACTCAGCCGCAAACATTGAGATTCCTGGTTTTTAAATTCTAGTAAATCCAAAAATTTTCTGGAATTCATGAAACTTGGCATGCTATCATGGAACGGCATCAACATGCCGTGGTAAAAATATTGTCCCATTTGGGGCAGGTTTAGGGATATGCTTCTCACAAACCAAAGGCTCTCACAGCAAGCCCGATGGTTTCGGTAGGGTACGTCCCACCTTTGGAGATGAAATGATATCCACTGCCTCTTATTGCTTTCCAAAATTTTCTAGTGTCAACATAGAACAATAGGAGTGTTGTGTCAATTTTGGGATTTTACGGGGTTCGTTTGGACATTTTTATGCATTAATTGTGTTTTCAATGCATTTATGAACACATTCAAATTTGAACTACATGCACATGCTCTAATGCATATAAATTGGTTGAAAATTCAAATCTGTGTCCTTGGTTGCATGCTTAGGTCCCATGCAAGAAATGGGAATGAATTTCAAACACCAGGGCACTGTTGATTACCGGCAAAATGTTGAGATACTTTGTTTTTAAATTCTAGCAATTCCAAAACTCGTCTGAAATTCATGAAATTTGGCATGCTATCATGGAATGGTACCCGACATGCTATGGTATTTTTCGTGTCCATTTTGAGAAAAGAAGCACTCGAATAACAGCCAACAAAGACATTTTCAAACAAATAGCTGCCACTCTATCCTCGCAAACGTTTGTATATTTTAAATCGTGTGCGCTATGTCAACCATTCACGTGACACCACGTGTCTTCGTTCTAATGGCTATAGGAGGTGATGTGTGGGCAGCTGCTTAACTGAATGGGGGATTTCACCTAGTCGGGCGGGAAGCTTGCTTGGGAACCTGCGAGGTTGTGTGGGTACGGGCTCACCGACTATTCATTGGCTCCACCATTTGGCCAAAAGAATGCTCCCGCGCGCTGCGCAAGCTTGCGCTGTAATCCGTATGCGGCAGCGGGGTGACAAGACGTGCGAGAGGAGGGCGAAAGGCCATGAACGCATATGATTAATAAAAAACTGTTTGCGATTGAATTACCTACTATACACCCGTCCTGGTTTATAAGTAGGATTTAACTAATAAAGTATGAATGCATGTGGCCAAAGATTATATAGTTGGATTCATATTTGAACATAGTTTCCAATTATATAATTTTTATAACATGCATTAACATTTTTGTCGGTGGGAAACGACACCTATGGGATCACAAGAATCCCTACTACGGTTGCGGGGCGCGGGATCGTGAGAAGAGCAGGATTAGTAACCAGCACAAAGATCGTTTACCCACGTTCGGGCCGCGAGGATGCGTAAAAGCCTAGTCCTGCTTGGTGGATGTATTGAGTGTTCTTGAGCTCTCGAACTAGCTATGGGTGCTGCGTGGTTCGAAAGAGCCGAATCCTTTTCCAGTGCGCCATGGGCCTCCTTTTATAGGCGAAAGGGGCTTCCACAGTGGCACACAGGAGGTGGAAAGGCCTACAGTGCTGCGAGCTTATCGCTCGTGTTACAGGACAAGACGCATTCAATGCGTGGCGTAGGTGTCCCTTCACTTTATCGGGGACGGGGGCGAGGCCCGTCCCGTCCGTCGCCGCTCCTCCTCGCTTCAACACGCGCCCTGGCTAGCGATGCATGCGGTGCCATGTAGGCAGGCAAGCAGCTGAGGTGGCGCGGTGGTGGAGCCTCCACGAAGATCTACATCCCGCTATGCAGGTCTGTGCTAAGTTGGCCTAGAAGCTGTGTGTTGCCACGCAGGTGCCTGCCCAGCTGGTTGGGCTGGTAGCTGCATGTGAACGGCAGTGGAGACTTGGTTGGTGCGGGCCTGGAAGTGGCCCCGCCGACGCCCTTGGCAAGGGTCTTGCCGGGTGGCCCAGCAAGGGTCTTGCCGTGGCACGCTGTTTTCCCCGGCAAGGACCTTGCCAGGGGTCTTGTGGGTTTCCTCGGCAAGAACCTTGTCGAGGGTTGTTGCCTTCCAATCCTCATATGATCTTGAGTATTCTTTGTCTTCCCAAAGATCTGCATGCCACCATGGAGGTGCCTCCCGAGCCCTGTCCCAATGTGGTTGTTGGCGTTGGAGACCGTGGGCTCGAGGGTGGCTCACTCCGTTAGTGTGGGCGAGTTTCCCCGGCAAGGGTCTTGCCGGGGAAACCTGCTTCGTCCATCCGATCTCTGAGGCCTTGGTACTTGATGTTGCTTTGTTTGTCTCGTGCCTTCGGCTTCTCTCCGGCTTCCCTCCTTTGCACTGCTATGCGTGGTCGTGGCGCGTGGCTCTGACTGCCCGTGCATAGGTAAATGGGTCGAAAGGAGAGCCCGTACTTTTGTAAACTGATAGGAGCCCCCGGGCCTGGGCCACACATAAGCGCGACACGTTATTGGGCCAGGCCCAGAACGGTGTGCGGGCAGGCAGGGTGGATTTTACTACGGTAACTGTTCCGTTCGCTGCGCTTCCCCACGACCTATGTTGGATGCGCATCATGGAGGAGCGTGCGTGATGTGGGTGGCATGCGTGGAACGGTTCCCGCACGCATGTGTCGTATCGCAGTTAATGGGAAAGGAGGCGGCCCGCGCCTTCCCCGTAAAAAGGAATAACCGTGGGCGCGCTGCTCACTTTACCCCTCCCTGCGTCTTCTCCAATCTTGGAACTGCCGCCCCCTTTCTTCCTCCTTCTCGAGCCCCCCATCTTCGTCCACCGTCGCCGCGCTTTCCCCATCCTCTGCCCTCTTGCTTCTCGCAGCTGCCATGGCGCCCAAATCCACCAAAGGCAAGGGAGTGGCCAAAGATGCCGGGGCGACGGAGCAGCCGGAGAGCGAGCTGGTGGCGTGACGGGCGCAGTTTACCTACTTCCCCTCGACGGTCGGCGTGTCCGAGCTCCGGGAGTTCTTCAAACTTCTTTGGGATGTGCAGACGGGGGGAGAAACGACGGGGAATCCAGCCACGCGCGTCTTCCCTGCCTGCACCAGGGCCGCCCCAAATCGATACCCCTTCTTCGTTGACTACTTCTCCTGCCGGCTCTGTCCCCCCTTTACTGATTTTTTCAAGGACATCATGCGCACCTTCGGCTTCCGCCTTCTAGATTTCACTCCGTATGCCGTGGCGTGCATCGCTCTCTTCGCACACCTCTGCGAGGGCTTTGCCAGGGTGCACCCCAACACGGCGCTCTTCCGCCACTACTTCTCCCCTCGGAGCGCCGGAAGATGTTGGTGCGGGGATCGCTTTTGACTTGGGACCTCCTAGCCCGGAGAGGAAGAGGAAGGCAGCAGAGGAGGAGGAGGAGGAGGAGGAGGAGGAGGATGAAGAGTAAGCTCTGCTTTGCCCCTCCTTTTCTTTTTTTGTTTTCTCCATTTCCTCAAATGGCGCGGCTTACTCTGAGTCATCTTCATCCCGCAGGGACGTGGAGACGCTGGCCCAAAGGGTGAAGAGGGCCAGGATTTCGACGAGCGGCCAGCCCCCGGCAGGCACCTCCAGCACGCCACTGGTGGTGTTGAGCAGCCCGGACAACAGCCCCCGGCCCAGCCCGAGTGTGAGTTCATCGCTCGTCCTTCGTCAATGTGCGCCATGCGCAATACTTCGGTATTGACCATGCCGTGAGTGTAGGAGGGGAGCAGAACCAAGGGGAGCCGCAGAGGGCTTGCATCGATGTGCCGCCCCCGTCGACCACGCCGCCCCGAGGGGCGTCCCCGGCAAGGGCACCAAGGGTCGAGGCCATGCACACGGAGGAGGAGGAGGAGAACACGGGCGCCGGTGGCTTTGCCTCAACGCCAAACCTTGGAGGGGAAGGGACTCCCGCTTCTCGTCCTGGCACGGGTAAGCCACTCGCCTTCCATTTCCGCTTGCGTTCTTTCTTTCTTCTTTATGGCTTTTGATCTTGGATCCGCCCTGTCCCCTTGTTGACATTCAGACTTCTCCTCGATGGACCCAGAGGACGTCGATACCATTATCAAGGATGTCGGTGTACAAAAAGAGGGGTACACTTTTTGTACCCCTATAACTGTGCACGGGCAGTCCGAGCCACGGACGTCACTGCACCAAGCAAGGCAAGGGAGGTGAGCCAAGGTAAGGCCGAAGCTCGAAAGAAGAAGAACGACGCCAAGACCAAGACCACAAAGAGCGAAGGGGACGAAGCGGACTCCCCCGGCAAGATCCTTGCCGGGGGGCGGTTTTAGCATATCCGGCAAGACCCTTGCCGTGGCAGCTCGCCCCACACCTACGGAGCGAATCACCCTTGAGTTCTTTGCCCCCGTGGGGCAAGGGTTCGGGAGACATCCCCGTGGTGGCATGCAGATCTTTGTGAAGACATTCAAGATCAGATACACACTATAGAAGATGACGACCCTTGGCGGGATCCCAGCCAAGGGGGACCACAAGGCCCCCAGCAAGAGCCTTGCCGGGGATAACAGCGGGCGCCACGGCAAGACCCTTGCCGGGGCTACAACGAGGCCCTTGCCAAGGACACCCGTAGGGCCACCATTAGGCCCACGCCAATTCCAACCTCTACCACCGTTCGCGTGCAGCCGCCGACCCAACCAGTTGGGCAGGCACCTGCGTGGCGGCAAGAGGATCTTCGTGGAGACCCACCACTGCGCCACCTCAGCTACCTGCCTGCCTACGGGGTGCCACGGGCACCGCTGGCCAGGGCGCGTGTCGACGCAAAAGGGATCGGCGACGGACAAGATTGGGCTCTCCCCCGCCCCCGATAAAGCAAGGACACCTAAGCACGACGCATTAAATGCGCCTTGTCATGCAATGCGAGGGATAAACTCATATCACTGTGCCCATTCCACCTCCTGTGTGCCACTGTGGCAACCCCTTTTCCCTATAAAAGGAGGCCCAAGGCGACCAGGAGGGGATTCGGCTTTTTGGAGCTCCTCACGCCCCATTACTAGCCCAAGAACACAGATAAAAAAATCATCAAGGCAGGAGTAGGGTTTTACGCATCCTCGCGGCCCGAACCTGGATAAAGAACCCGTGTGCTATCTGTTTGATCTGCCCTTCTCACAACCCCGCGCCCTCCAACCATAGTAGGGATTCTCGTGATCCCATAGGTGTCGTCCTCGCACCAACATCTTTGGCAGGCCAGGTAGGGGGGCGCAGTTGTGAGAATCGGCCCTATCAGTTAGTTCGACGCTTCTTCATCGTCATGGCGCCCAAGAAGAAGATGACGGTGGCGGTTGGCCCGTCGGGAGTTGGACATTCCGTCCCGACATGGGCGAGCAGCGGACCGGTCGCGGAAAGGACCCGGGGCGCCGTTCGCGAACACCAACACCGTCCCAGCAGCCGAAGTTTGGGAGGCGGCGATGTTCATGTGCCTGGTAACGGGCCGCATGCTGCCAAATCCACAGACGGAGCCAGGCCCTCTGCGGGTGGCGCGGGGCCTTCCGAGATCACTGCCACCCCGCCCGAAGGTGCCGCGAGGGCTTCCAAGACTCCCACGCTGACACCGATGCGCGATGAACGGCGTAATCACGCCGAGGACCCCGGGCATCACCGTGGAAAGAGTCTCGAGCGCCGTTCCCGGGATTTAGAAGACCTGCCCGCCCGCCGAGGCCCTGGTGAAGATGGCGTGCGACCGCGGGGTCGTGATGAAACTCCTTCTGACATGGTCAGAAGTCGAAGCGCATCGCGATCCGTGCAGGTTTCGCTGCCACCAACGCCGGCAGAAGCCCTGGCGCGCGCGGAATTGCTCCTCGATTTCCCTCCCACTACGGGGAAACTCGACGAATGGAGAGCCGCTGTCCGAAGCCTTGTTGCGATGGCCAACAAAGACGAACCGAGTCCGGTGGAGCCCCCGGGTCGATGCTCCGACGGAGTCCCACGCACCAGTGGCAGGAGAGCCGGCGGTACCGCGACCACGGTGCACTCGCCTCCTCCACGCCTGGTACTGCGAACGCCAGCCCGTCGCGACGTCACGGGCGACGAGATCTCTGTAGCATCATCTGACCCGCGGGCCCACTGTGACCAGCGCCAAGTTCTTCGGGAACGAGAACATGAAGACGCTCGAACCACTATCGAGCGCTGGCGCGGAGTGCACCACCAATCAGACAGGCGAGCAGGGCCTGCTGTGAGCCACCCAGCACCGGGGAGCCCTGGAGGCCTACCTTACGAGGTAGACTGTCCGGCTTTTACCAGTGGCCCACTCACCGCACCTTCAAACCCGACGTGGGCGAAAAGTACAGTGGCAAGACCCATCCTTCCGAGTTCCTCAGCGTCTACACCATCGTGATGCAAACTGCCGGAGCCCGCGACGATAAGGTGCTTGCGAATTACTTTCCATTGGCTCTTAACCCCAACGCCATTCATGGTTGATGCACTTGCCGGTAGACTCTATTACCTCCTGGTCGGACTTGTGCCATGAGTTTGTGGGCGCCTTTATTGGAGGCCACCAAGCCCATGGCCAAGCAAGCGACCTGCACGTCATTCCCCAAAAGGGAGGCGAGAGTCTCCGCAAGTATATTCAGAGGTTCATCTGGGTACAGTACAATATCCGTGACGTTCACCCTGCCGCCATCATCAGCACGTTCCACCAGAACGTGCGTAACCGCAAGATGCGCGAAGAGCTGGCAATGAACAAGGTGAGAGATGTAGCAGAACTCTATGTTCTTGCTGACAAATGTGCCCGGGCCGAAGAGGGGAGGAAGTACCCTGGCGAAGATGCCGGCGTGGAAACCGACTCCTCATATGAGGATACTACCGCCCCGGCGAAGAAAGGCTGACACCGCAACAGGAAGCGCAAAGGAAAAGCCGTGCTTGTCGTCGAGGGATCCGAAGACGCCGGCTCCACCAAGAAGACCAAGGCAGATGACCCCGGCAAGGAGGTTGCTGGGTGTGTCGCCTGCCAGGCCTTGGCGGCTGCCGAGAAGCCGGGAAACTCCAACAAGCGATACTGCAAGATCCATCGCACCAAGGGCCATGCTCTCCAGGACTGCCGACAGGTTGAGATCCTCGTTGAGAAGTAGAGGGATGAGTATGAGAGGCAGGACATGGAGAAAGGCCCAGTCGGTGCTGATGGGTCCGACAAGAAGCGTGACGGCCAAGCAGGCCGTCGCGTCAAGGATAAGCAACAGGAGAGGCCCGCCCGGGGCCGTGACAGAAAGCCAGAAGATGATGATCACGAAGAGGACGACGAGTCCGGCGACCAAGAGTTTCAGAAAGCTATAGAGGCCATGAGCATCAACGGTGGCGCCTCGCTGCACACTTCTCACCGCCGGCTCAAACAGTGGGCGCGAGAGATTACAGCGGCAGAGCCGTCGTTTGATGCCCAAAGGCCGCTGAAGTGGTCCAGCACACCTATCATTTTCGACACTAAGGACCACCCTGATCGCACTACTGCGGTCGGGTGCTTGCCATTGTTGGTTTCACCAACAATACGTAACCTCAAGGTGACGAAGATGCTAGTCAATGGCGGGGCCGGTCTGAACTTGATCTTGCCTGCCGTGATCAAGAAACTGCAGATCCCTGATGGAGACCTCGAAGAGACGGGCACGTTTCAAGGGGTCAACCCGGGAAGAAGCCAACCAAAGGGAAAGGTCACACCGCCCGTGACTTTTGGAAGCGACCTGAACTTCAGGACGGAGAGGATCGTGTTCGATGTTGCCAAGATCCCCTTGCCCTACAACGGGATCCTTGGCCGCCCAGCGCTGGCCAAGTTCATGGCGGCACCACACTACGCCTACAACACCCTGAAGATGCCAGGACCTATGACGATCATCACCATCCCCTCCAACAAGAAAGATGCGCTGACCAACTATACCAGCAAGCAGTTGCAGCAGCTGCCGCCGCTATGGCACTTGCTCCTGCCCCTGGGACCCCGGGAGGGAAGAAGAAGAAGAAGACCGGTGAGACCTCGGACACCCACTCCGGCAAGCGCACCTCTTCGGAGTGTAGCGCTGCCGTCGAGGACGTGCCAGAGAGCTTGTCACATCCCTAGTTCTGGTATGCACTAGGCTAGCCCTTCATGTGAGCATCATGTTTAAATTCTAATGAAATTTGAATTGAGGAATTTTCAAAAGCCTCAGAAGATCTCTAAAAATAACCAACATTTAAATCTCATCAAATGAGTCCAAGAAAATGTTCCTGTTATTCTATGAAAATATTGGCATGAGGTAAAATGCAAACCAATATTTTTGGAGTGACTCAAATATTTATTTTGGGCCTTTTGAATTAAATCAATGACATATTTGAGTTGGATTTATTTCTATTATATAAGAAATAAAGCTCAAACATTTTTTGTAAGTTGCATGTGACTTGGGATAGACCTGAGCTCACATAACAATTTACAGAAAGTTTATAAAAATGATTTGATGTTCTAAATCAAATCAAAACAAATAACAGAAATAGAAAAACATAAATAAAAGAAAGAGAGACTAACCTGGGCCAACTTACCTGGCGCCCACCAAAGCCCACCTGGCCGGCCTGCTGCTGTGCGGCCCAGCCCACAGCGCCCTGCCAGTCATCCCTAACCTCTGCCAGTAGGCAGAGGCGGGACAGCGCACGCGCGCGCGAGGCGCCACGCCTCCTTCCTGCTCGCCTGCCTCATCGAGGCGCCTCGAAGCCCCTTCTCGGCGCCGCTCTGGATCCCTGACCCCCTCACTCTTCCCCTTCGTCTCTCCCTCGCCTCTCCCTCTCGCTCACCCGAACCGCGCCGCCGCCGCCGACGAGCTACACCATGGCCACAACCGACCCCATGGAGCTACACACCCGACGCACGCGACCAGAGGAGGCCGCAGTTGACCGGAGCGTCGTCGTCTTCATCTCTGGTGCCCGGAGATCGCCGCCGTCAATTCGACGGCGCAGGAGCTTCCCCGAGCTCGCCGTTCGCCTCGACGCAACCGCAGTGAGCTCCTGCCCCTGATTTCCTTCTCTGCCCCCTCTCTCGCACTCCGTAGCTGCTGCACCGTGTTCACCCGCACGCGCTGCCGCCTGTGCTCGTCGCCGGTGATGCTTCGGTGACCATTTGGTTCCGGGCGTGTGCCCAACATGCTCAACGTCGCGCGTAGAGTCTTCCAGCGCCACGCTGCGCTCGTTTGCACACCACAGCGCCGGTCCCGCGAACACCCGAGTTCCGGCCGCCGCCCGGCTCGACGCCGTCGTCATTCCCGGCCACCCCAGCACCAACCACCGCCACCGTTCGATGCGCCACACCGCCAGCTACCCGTAGCATCCACCCGCGCGTCGAACCGTGGCTGGGGCAGCGTTTCCGACGCTCTCCGCCGTCTCGGCCTCGCCGGCGGCTCAACGCCGGCAGGTTTGACCTACTGACCAAGTTGACCCCAGGTGGGCCCAGTTTGACCCCTCTGGGTCAATGACAAATGGGCCCCGCCTACTAATTAAGCTAGGATTAGGACTAACTAAAAATTAGTTAGACTAATAACACTGACATGCGGGACCCACTGGTCAGTTTGACCTCGACCGCCCGTTGACCGCTGACATCACAGTGACGTCATGCTGACGTAGTAACTTATTTTCTGGATTTATTCTTATATAGAAAATTCCAGAAATTTGCCTAAACTTCTAAAAATCATAGAAATTCAACCGTAACTCCAAATGAAATAATTTATATATGAAAAATGATCAGAAAATTCAATCTATCCATCTATACCATTTTCATGCATGTTAGAACAACTTATGACTACTGTTTAGGACAATTCAATTAAATGGCATTTAAGAAATGACATATGGAGTTTGAATTTGAACCTAGTGTTCAAACCAACTCCATTTAACTTGTTGTTAGCTGCATTAGCTCAATCAACAACATATTGCCATGCCATGATCATGCATCATATTGTGCATTGCCGGTGTTTGTCCCCTCTCGGTAGACGATGTACCGACGTTTGCCGGTGTTTGCCGGTGTTTGTCCCCTCTCGGTAGACGATGTACCGACGTTGTGATCGTTGACACCGACGAAGACTCAATGCTATCTTCAGAAGTGCCAGAGCAAAACCCCCTTGTTCATTCAGATACAATCCCACTCCCTCGCTCCTGCTCTCTTTTACTGCATTAGGACAACAACGATACAACTATTATTTGCTGCGGTAGTTGAACCCCTTTATCCTCTGCATGACCTGTCATTGCCACAGTAAATATATGAAACCCACTAGCATGAGTAGGAGTTGTTTGAGACCTTATGTGCCTACTCATTCATGTTTGTTTGTCATGCCTGCTACTGCTTAGAGTTGAGTCAGGTCTGATTCATCGGGAATGAATTGGAGGTGTCTAAACATGTCCTACTGTGTGTGAACTAAGTGTGTGAACACGATTTGGTAAAGGTAGCGGTGAGAGGCCATGTAGGAGTACATGGTGGGTTGTCTCATTGCAGCCGTCCTCAGGAACTGAGTTCTGTGTTTGTGATCCATGAACAGTTACTACCACACATTGGGCTCCGGGCGCTCCAAGCTCTCTCGACTTATTAATCAACTCGATCTCTGTCCAAGAGTTGCAACTAGTTTCTGGTGTTTGTAGGTAGTGTTAGTAGTCTACCAAGTGGCACCCGGTACAGGTGGGCTTGGGACAGACTAGGCACAGTGGCACGGTGTACCAAGTGGCACCCGGATGGTGGGCTTGGGAACCCTGCTCACATCGTTTGGGGCCATGAGCGACACCCCGGCCGGATCTCCTTGCGGATGGAACCCGAATAGGCGATAAACCTGGACGAGAGACTTGTGTGGTTAGTCAGGTCATGGCCGACACCCTCGCTGGGCTTCCGTTTGAAGGTTGCCGAGTACATGTCGTGTAAACGGCGGTAAGTGGTGAGAGCGTGTGTGAAGAAGTACACCCCTGCAGGGTTAATATGATCTATTCGAATAGCCGTGTCCACGGTAAAGGACTTCTGGGTTGCCTGTACAGTTCATAGACAAGTGAAAGTGGATACTCTAAAATACGCAAGATAAGCGTGAGTGCTATGGATGGCGTTCTCGTAGGGAGACACGAGCGGATCCATAGTGGTGTATTGATATGGTGAATATGTGGACTCGTGTGCGCCACCTCAAAGAGTTACTTGCAGTCGTAGTTCAGGATAGCCACCGAGTCAAAGCTGGCTTGCTGCAGTTAAACCCCACCATCACCTTGTTGATAATGATGCATATGTAGTTAGATTTGATGTAAGTCTTGCTGGATACATTTGTACTCATGTTGCTTAATTTATGTTTTTGCAGAGAGACTTCAGTCTCGCTAGTAGTACCGCGTGGACTTCGACGTTTAGCTTGTTACCTCAGCTACGATCTTGTGCCCTCGGCAGGATCTGGTAGATAGTCAGGCTTCTCAGCCTTTTCCATTTGTAGATGTCTGTACTCAGACATGTTAAGCTTCCGTTTGTGCTTTTACTTGTATGCTCTGAGTGTTGGGTCATGAGACCCATGTTTGTAATATCTCGCTCCTCGGAGCCTATTGAATATAATACTTGAGTCGTAGAGTCATGTTGTGATGCCATGTTGTATTTGCACATATCGAGCATATTGTGTGTATGTTATTGAAATGCTTGGTATGTGTGGGAGCTGACAACCTAGTTGTTTATCCTTGGTAGCCTCTCTTACTGGGAAATGTCTCCTAGTGTTTCCACTGAGCCATGGTAGCTTGCTACTGCTCCGGAACACTTAGGCTAGCCGGCATGTGTCCTTCTTCATTCCTGTGTCTGTCCCCTCAGGGAAATGTCACGCGATGAATTCCGGAGTCCTGTTAGCCCGCTACAGCCCGGTTCACCGGAGTCCTGCTAGCCCAGTGCTACAGCCTGGATTCACTCGCTGATGACCGACACGTTCGTTGTTGGGTCATGTATGCCTGTCCCTGTAAGTTAGTGCCACTTTGGGTTCACGACTAGCCATGTCAGCCCGGGTTCTTTGTCATATGGATGCTAGCGGCACTATCATATACGTGAGCCAAAAGGCGCAAACGGTCCCGGGCCAGGTAAGGTTGCACCCGTGGGAATACCGTGCGTGAGGCAGCAAAGTGATATGATGTGTTACATGCTAGATCGGTGTGACTTAGGATCGGGGTCCTGACAGCTTTGGTATCAGAGCTTGACTGCTTGTAGGGTTACCAAGCCAAATCGGTCAAAGTTGAGTCTAGAAATTCTTTAGTTATATAACGGAATTGATTGTGGTTGGGAACGTAAGGCTCTTTTTACTCCTTTATCTTATGCCCTTCTGATCTCAGTCATCTTATCTTTCCTACGGGGTTAAGGAACTAGGCTTCTCATCTTTCTATCAGGGTCACGTGTTACTAATCCGTAGACTTATAGGATTGATGTATTTCAAGCCTCAGTTCAGTCTCCTCTACTTCCGTGTGTTCATAGTTGGTCTCAGAACCTTCATTTTGTGACGATCGAGTGATTATGCCACCATTTTGCAGGATGTCTCAAATCGTTTTGAGCATTTACAGCCGTTATGCTGTCCGAGTCATCCCAGGTTTCTAAATAATCTGATGCATTTGCAAAATCCTTTCCCTCTGGTTTCGATGTTCCTTTAGGCCAAGTTAATCACATTAATTGTTGAGTTCAGGCATTTTATTGCCTCGACATATATGTTGGAATTATTATTATGACCTTAGGTGTCTTAGGGGATCATCAAGTAATCTAGCCATGTTCTGTGTTCCAGTGTGATGATTTTGGCCATCATTCTCGAAAGCATCGCGTGATGCCATTTAGTTGGTAGGTATTCTACTCCTGGGTTCTTGAACCCGAGATTCACCCCACTTACCTCATATTGATAGTGTTTGCTAGTTCCTTTAGGAAATTAGTAACCTTTGCAATAGTCCTCGAAGTTTGCGGTATTTCCTTCTTCCAAATACTATGAACCACTTTATGGCAGAAGTTTGTTGGATCAAAGGATCACAACAGGAGTGCCCTCGATGAGTTCTCCATCCTATATTGCGAGTCTGCCAGTTCTACTTTTCTGCATGGGTTATTCGGAAGAAACTTGTTGAACTTGTTTCGACATACTAACCTATGCATCCACTACTCAGAAAATCGTATGTTCCTTTGAGTTGTCCCGCTTTAGTTGTCTTCCGACCATCGTCTACCAATTGATAGTCAAGAGTATGCGTGCAGTCGTTCATTGATGCCTATTATTCTTGTTGTCCATCGAGCCATTCTATTCCGGAATGACTAGGAGAAACAAACTCTAGTACCTCATCCATATCTAGGATTGGGTCAAAGTAGTCATACTCCACAGATCAAAATACTAATCCAGTTTTTGTTCTGTTCCACCTTGGAGTATTACCATCTTTATATCAAGGATATCATGGGAATTGCACACCATTCTATGAACTCTTGATACAGTGATACTCTCTCCATCATTATTCATTTCCCGGTTCCCGTGTTGTTGCAACTGGAATGCCGACCAGTGAATCGTGATGTGTGAAATCAATACTCCTAGCAACCTTGTTGCTTGGTAGTTAAAGGACAATAATTTCATTCTTAGTGTGTTGGTTCTTGAATCATCATTCTAAGACTGAACATGCTACCTAGTCCTTATTTTCGGTGCACCCTTCGATCAATGAGTTAGGATTATTCCAAATCCCTTGCTCTTTGATCATATCGTCATGCCCTGAAAAGTAAGATAGTTCTCGAGCTTAGTAACATATCGGTGGTTTGTGATTTTCCGAATATCTTCTCGGAAGTATTACCAGGTTGTCACCTGACCGCTATGTTGAGTTCGTGATCAAGTTGGTTTCGTGTAAACCACCCCTTCTCCAAGAGTCTGTGTTGGATAGCCCTGAGCTAGTTGGTTAAGCTAAACAACAACTTGGAGAGTTGGAAGATAAGACCTTGTCTAACTTAGTTCGTTTCAAAGGGATATCCTGGTGTTGGTGTGTTTTGAAGAAAGATGATATCTTCATCGATTGACCCTCGTGATCAGTTAATGGATCTCTCATCTTGTCTAATCTTTGATTTGGGTATGGGTTATTGCCAAATCAAATCAGAACCAACGATATTCGTAATGTTGTCTTACTCGTGGTTGTTTTCCCCGAGCATACACAATTATATCTTTCGGGTCTGACCAATGCTATCACCTTGTTCACATAATTCTGGAATTCCACTTATATGCAAGCCTGGATGAGTTGCTGTTGAGCCCATCAACAGCATTTTGTCTGCTCCAAGATTTGTGTTGAACATCCAGCTAGTGATGGAAACTTGTGTAAGCATTTTCTTCATGCCCCATTCATGAAGTATATGTTGGATGAAAGACGTGACTTCCTTTGATTCACGTGCATTCGATGTAAGTTGCCGTCGTGAATTCGAGAAAGTTTATTTTTGCCTCCTCCGGAATCATCCCAATTTAGTCAAGTATATGTGTGAAGTATTGTGTGGTTTGGAGACTTGCAACCTTCATCCCATATGTATTCCCTAGCACCCCAAGCCACTGATTGATTTGCTCAAGGAAAAGGAATTGGTTGTGTTAATTCTAGATCATGCACAAGACTCCAATATCCTCGATGATGGTTCCCAACCATAACTCGGTAGTGTTTTGTTGTAAGACTACCATGTGGTCATGCTTGTCTGGGACAACATGTTCACATGTGTGTAGCAGAACCAGCTCATGTTTTGGAGCTTACTATCGTAGTTTATTTCCCGAGAATCTCGCAACGTCATCTCGTCGATTTGTGTTGCAAACTTTCATTTTTCTTTCTAGACTTGATGAGTCTGGAATATCCTGACACCAACCAGATCTGAATCTCAGGCACATATGATGGTTGGAACGTTTTCCCAAGAACTATAATATTGGTCCCTTGATAACCGGTAAAGTGGATGTCGTGGCCAACACACCCAGCCGGAAGACCTATTATTGTAGTATCTTGTTTGAGGAAGTTGGACACCTTCCCATAAGGATTTCGTAGGATCTACTCCCTAGTTGTTCCTTATGGATTTTTGTGTTCCCGAAGTCCGACCTTTTACTTGATGTTCTAGATATCAAACCATAATTATCTATGGATTATGCTAGCACATCAAGGAGAACATTAGAAGTGGAGTGCTAAATGTCTCTCGGTCGATCATCCAGATTTTATTTCCTTGGCCTCGCTAAGGTGAAATCTGAGAAGCTGTTATCTTCCTATGCATCTGCATCGTCCATCACTATCCATCATGGTAGCATGTTGTGTTGCCAGGATCCTTGACACAGATGTTGGTAAAACCTTGATGAATATGGAAATGCTCAAGTTCTGGAGAGCAGGCGCAAGCAAAATCATCCCTTGCGTTGTCTCCAACAAGGTAATCCACATCATCCATTCTAACCCGAGTATGCCATTCTACCGAACCCCTCCAAATGATCGATTGTGATTTGCCTTAAGCTGGTATAAAGAGTTTCAATGGTCTGTGAATCAAAGGTAATTCTTTTTGCCACTTAAGGGGATATATCTACGAGTCACGGTCCCTAAGGTGTCTCGTTGTGGTATTATGGAAACTCAGCTCCTCGCTATGTTGACAACCGTTCACCACCCTCTTAAGTGTGGAATTAGTTTCTACCTAGTGAACCTTTGTCATCTGTCTCACTCCATCCCTTCAGATGTATGCTTCGTGTCTCAGCTCGAGGGATGTTGCTATGTCTCATTCCATGAGTTGATCCTAAGTTGTTCGACCTTTGATAAGATCGATCCTTCTAGAGTCTTTCTTTCCCTCTCATTGTCATGTTAGTTGGAGTTCTCAGAGAAAGACGACGAGGCAAAGATGGTGATCGAATAAACGTTCTTATGAAGTGTAACCTGGATCGTGAAGACTGTATTAGTTTGCGATTCCCCTTCATCTTACCCTACGCTTGAATCTCGGGACGAGATTCTTGTTTAGTAGGGGTGAGATGTCACATCCCTAGTTCTGGTATGGACTAGGCTAGCCCTTCATGTGAGCATCATGTTTAAATTCTAATGAAATTTTAATTGAGGAATTTTCAAAAGCCTCAGAAGACCTCTAAAAATAACCAACATTTAAATCTCATCAAATGAGTCCAAGAAAATGTTCCTATTATTCTATGAAAATATTGGCATGAGGTAAAATGCAAACCAATATTTTTGGAGTGACTGAAATATTTATTTTGGGCCTTTTGAATTAAATCAATGACATATTTGAGTTGGATTTATTTCTATTATATAAGAAATAAAGCTCAAACATTTTTGTAAGTTGCATGTGACTTGGGATAGACCCGAGCTCACATAACAATTTACAGAAAGTTTATAAAAATGATTTGATGTTCTAAATCAAATCAAAACAAATAACAGAAATAGAAAAACATAAATAAAAGAGAGAGAGACTAACCTGGGCCAACTTACCTGGTGCCCACCAAAGCCCACCTGGCCGGCCTGCTGCTGTGCGGCCCAGCCCACAGCGCCCTGCCAGTCATCCCTAACCTCTTCCAGTAGGCAGAGGCGGGACAGCGCACGCGCGCGAGGCGCCACGCCTCCTCCCTGCTCGCCTGCCTCATCGAGGCGCCTCGAAGCCCCTTCTCGGCGCCGCTCTGGACCCCTGACCCCCTCACTCTTCCCCTTCGTCTCTCCCTCGCCTCTCTCATGGAGCTACACACCCGACGCACGCGACCAGAGGAGGCCGTTGTCGACCGGAGCGTCATCGTCTTCATCTCTGGTGCCCGGAGATCGCCGCCGTCATTTCGCCGGCGCAGAAGCTTCCCCAAGCTCGCCGTTCGCCTCGACGCAACCGCAGTGAGCTCCTGCCCCTGATTTCCTTCTCCGCCCCCTCTCTCGCACTCCGTAGCTGCTGCACCGCGTTCACCCGCACGCGCCGCTGCCTGCGCTCGTCGCCGGTGATGCTCCAGTGACCATTTGGTCCCGTGCGTGCGCCCAACATGCTCATCGTCGCGCGTAGAGTCTTCCAGCGCCACGCTGCGCTCGTTTGCACACCACAGCGCCGGTCCCACGAACACCCGAGCTCCGGCCGCCGCCCGGCTCGACGCCGTCGTCGTTCCCGGCCACCCCAGCACCAACCACCGCCACCGTTGGGTGCGCCACACCGCCAGCTACCCGTAGCACCCACCCGTGCATCGAACCGTGGCCGGGGCAGCGTTTCCGACGCTCTCCGCCGTCTCGGCCTCGTTGGCGGCTCAACGCCGGTAGGTTTGACCTGCTGACCAAGTTGACCCCGGGTGGGCCCAGTTTGACCCCTCTGGGTCAATGACAAATGGGACCCGCCTGCTAATTAAGCTAGGATTAGGACTAACTAAAAATTAGTTAGACTAATAACATTGACATGCGGGACCCACTGGTCAGTTTGACCTGGACCGCCCATTGACCGCTGACATCACAGTGACGTCATGCTGACGCAGTAACTTATTTTCTGGATTTATTCTTATATAGAAAATTCCAGAAATTTGCCTAAACTTCTAAAAATCATAGAAATTCAACCGTAACTCCAAATGAAATAATTTATATATCAAAAATGATCAGAAAAATTCAATCTATCCATCTGTACCATTTTCATGCATGTTAGAACAACTTATGACTACTGTTTAGGACAATTCAATTAAATGGCATTTAAGAAATCACATATGGAGTTTGAATTTGAACCTAGTGTTCAAACCAACTCCATTTAACTTGTTGTTAGCTGCATTAGCTCAATCAACAACATATTGCCATGTCATGATCATGCATCATATTGTGTATTGCATTGATTATGTTCTTCCTTGTTTGCCGGTGTTTGTCCCCTCTCGGTAGATGATGTACCGACGTTGTGATTGTTGACACTGATGAAGAGTCAATGCTATCTTCAGAAGTGCCAGGGAAGCAAAACCCCCTTGTTCATTCCGATACAATCCCACTCCCTCGCTCCTGCTCTCTTTTACTGCATTAGGACAACAACGATACAACTATTATTTGCTGCGGTAGTTGAACCCCTTTATCCTCTGCATGACCTGTCATTGCCACAGTAAATAGATGAAACGCACTAGCATGAGTAGGAGTTGTTTGAGCCCTGATGTGCCTACTCATTCATGTTTGTTTGTCATGCCTGCTACTGCTTAGAGTTGAGTCAGGTCTGATTCATTGGGAATGAATTGGAGGTGTGTAAACATGTCCTACTGTGTGTGAACTAAGTGTGTGAACATGATTTGGTAAAGGTAGCGGTGAGAGGCCATGTAGGAGTACATGGTGGGTTGTCTCATTGCAGCCGTCCTCAGTTACTCAGTTCTGTATTTGTGATCCATGAACAGTTACTACCACACATTGGGCTCCGGGCGCTCCAAGCTCTCTCAACTTATTAATCAACTCGATCTCTGTCCAGGAGTTGCAACTAGTTTCTGGTGTTTGTAGGTAGTGTTAGTAGTCTACCAAGTGGCACCCGATATAGGTGGGCTTGGGACAGTGTGACACTCCAAAAAAAATTTATTTAGTCTTCAGCAAAAACTTTGTGGTTTTTGAAAAGAGGCCATTTTTTTTATTTTTTTTCAGAAATCCTTCCTCTTAAAAACTTCCTTTGCTTTGGCAAGGATTTTATTTTTTTTTCAAACTTTGGTGTTTGATCTTTTGCAACTTCTTCTCTGATGGTTCCCTCTCAAATTTATTTTGGGAGTTTAATCTTTTTCTTTTTAAAAAAAACTCTATGAAAAACTTGGGATTTTCATATCTTGGAAACCACCCATGACTTGGCATTTTTGCCCATGTGGTAAAACCCCTCCAAAACCTCCCCTACTCCTTGTAATCAGCCTAAATTCTCTGTCCCAACTAATCCAAGCAAGTTTTGGATTTTATTCTAATTATTTTTCCTCTCAAATCATTTCTGAAAATTATTTTGAGCCTTAGTGATTTTCAAAGCAAGTACCACTTTGCCTTTGAGTTTTGACCTCAAACCAACTCTCCTGGATAGTCCTTTGTACACACAACCCAGAACCATCTTGATCTACTCCTCTTCTTTTCAAATTTTTCAAAATTCAGTCTCTGCAAGATTGGACCAGATTTGCCAAATTTGATGAAATTCATATCTACACTCCTCCAAAAATTCCACCAAAAATCATGCAGCCTACTGGAGCAATGAGTAGCCACTCCACCAAAAATCAGCTCAAGGAAAAATCCCCTGAGGCCAAATTCATTCTGTCGAACACCTTGCATGCACTGTTGCTGTTCAAAATTCAGAAAAGTTCAGAGATTCAGTCGTTTTCCCTTCGTCAGACTCGGTCACGCGGCCACAGTGCGCCCTGGCGCGTTGCACGCAGCCTCGTCTCCCTGGCCAGCACCCCGCACGCACGCTTGGCCGATTCCTGGCGTCGGTGGCAACGAGCCTCGCCGGCGTTGGAAGCTTCTGCGGTGGCTGCACCTTCCGTGGCGGCCAACAAGGGACCGAGCCCTCTCGCCACGCCACCCGGCGCCGCCCAACACCCCCTGGCTCTCCGCGTGTCCCTGCCATGCCAGCGCACGCCCGTGGCACCGTCGCCGTGGCCCGGCAAGCACGGAACCTGCTCCCTGCCGCCGACGGGCCACGCCACCCCCGTTCCGTCGAGCTCGCCCATAGCACCAAATCCCAGCCCGATTAGCACCTAAATGGAACCGGTGGACCTCAACGGCGATGCCCAAGGCCCTAATCCCACTGCCCAACCACAGCACCGCCGTAATCACTCGCCGGAGACCCCCGTTCACGGCAACCACCTCGGGCCGCCTATAAAAAGGGCCCCCGAGCTCACCCTCGTGCACGCATCATCACCACTCCTCACCAACGCCCCGCCAGGCCACTAGGAGGACCTCGAGGAGGTCTCCTCCCCCAACTACGGTCGCCCCGATCCGCCTCGGCCTCCACCACGATTCGCTCCGGTGAGGCCATCTCCGGCGCTCTAACCCCGTCAGTTACTCCCTCTAGCTACCAGGAGCCTAACCCCCTCCTCAATTTGATATCTGCAGCCCTCTCCGACGAGTCCCTCGACCACCCGAGCCGCCGTCCGCCGGAGCAAAGCTCGCCGTCGACGTGGTACTCACCGGCGACCACCACCACCACCAACCGACGCGGAATGGCGCCCTGAACACGGAGGTACCCTCCGATCCCCCTGCCTCGCCGTGGATCGCCGCCGGCGACCACCGCGGCTCTCGGGCGCCGACGAGCTTCGTTTCCCCCTTTTTGAAAGTTCAAACCTGACAGGCGGGACCCGCTGTCAGCCTCTCTGTCCTTTCTAAACGAAGCGTTTTCTGAAAACGCCTTCTGCCAAATGCGCTTTCCCTTTGGGCTGGCGTAGTTTCTGCCGAAGCGTTTTCTGTTTTTATAAGCTAGCCCCTGGAAATCTTCTGTTTCATTACAGATGAGTCCCTGGACAAAAACCCTTATAACTTTTAAACAGAAAAGTATTTTTGATTGATTCTTTTTCTGTTCTCTTTAAAATTTTGTCTAGTTTTTTATCAGATTTATTTGAAAAATATTTGGAATACTTTTTGTGCACTCCTTGGTATTTACGATAGCGCATATATTTTCTTTATACCGTAGATACCGAAGGAGGTGACGGAGCCGCGAACTTCACCGAGCTAGGCTCCGACTACTCTGAACCAGGCAAGCATGTTTGAACTTTTGATATGATGAGTGTCTTGGCATGTTTTGCATTTAGTTAGTTTCATGGCATGTTGAGAAGCATATCGATGAACGTTATTTTATGCAATATTGAGGTAAGTGAGTTCGATGATCCATAAGTGGATGGATGTGAGTATGAATGGCCATGTGTTGGCATGAGGATGGGTAAGATGGCAGTGTCGTAGCATGCCAGTCTTATGCCAGACTATGTGACTTCAGTGTCAAACCGTATCGGTCCAGTTCCTCTCATTTCCTTCCCTGTACTACCACATGTTTTCCGCAAGGAATATGGTTTAGTAAGTTGCAAACCGCTTTTCTGGTACACACCAAAAGGAGAGGCCGTGATGATGGTTCCATGGCCCTGGATTAAAGCCAGTCATCCGGTCAGGGGGCATGGGTGTTTCCGGTTGGGACCGAGAGGGGGGCACCCCTTAGAGCGCGCGTATATAAATTTGATCCCATGCTATTCGAGATTGTGATCTCCCCGTCTCAAAAGTTTTTCTTGGACGATGTCTAGGGTGATTCCTACCATCGAGAGGTAGGATGGGTGTGTACTGGTTAGCTGTGTTTTCTTCCGAAATACCGTAAACGGAACTAGTCCTTCGTGACTACTGAAATCCGTTGGCTGTGGGAAAATTTTTGTACAAACTCTGCAGAGTCATATATTTCCCCAAATCATCTATTCCATGTCCAAATTCGTTTTATCTTGTCCTAACAGTATCAGTTTGATGACAGAGACTCCGGTGAATCGCATGAGTGCTAAGACCGGTTAAATGATTATTCCTGTGGATGGACTAACCCATTTATTCTCATGAATTAAATGTTTATTATGAGTATTATTTACTTGTGATTAAAATCCCTTTCTGTGATGTCGCCCCGACGTCCGACTGTGGCATTTCTTTTAAAGCCCTTTCTGTGATGTCGCCCCGACGTCCGACTGTGGCATTTCTTTAAAGCCCTTTCTGTGATGTCGCCCCGACGTCCGACTGTGGCATTTATTTTAAAGCCCTTTCTGTGATGTCGCCCCGACATCCGACAGTGGCATTTCTTTAAAGCCCTTTCTGTGATGTCGCCCCGACGTCCGACTGTGGTATTTCTTTTAAAGCCCTTTATGTGGTGTCGCTAAGACGCCCGACTGTGGCATAATTTCCTTATATTTATTTATTCACCTTTCGAGGCGTCGCTTCAGACACCCGATCGGTAGTTATTTATGTTTGTTGGGATTTCAGGCGGACTACCGCCGTTTCCCTTTTACTTACCTTGTTATGCTAATTTTTGGATGTACATTGGTGAATTATTCATGACGCATCCATGCATGCATTTGTTATATCTTACGTCCGAACTGTCTTGCGAGTACTTTCAAAGTACTCACTGGCTTGTTGATTTGGCCAGATGCTGACGAAGGCGATCTCATGGATGAAGAGTTTGATAGCGAGTCCGACACCTAGAGGAGTCCCAGTCAGTCTCGTGCGACCCTGGATTTGGTCACTGTTTTATATCCGCTTCCGCTACCAAATAAATTCATCGAGCCTCACCTCGACGCTCGATGAGATGACAGACTTAGAGTCTTGTATTTCTCTCCCCGCTGTGTTTCTCCACCACCGCCCTATCCTCGAGTCAGTAGTATGCCTCCACACCACTGTGTCATGTCCGCCATTATGTATAATTATTGGCGTGCTTGTAATAATTTGGTTGAGCAACCGTAGTTCGACCCTGTAATATATTTTATGCTACTGGCTTATTGTATCAAGAATCTGTCTACCAGTGAGGAGGATTTCTCTCATACTGGACTCAAAAGATTGGTTTCTCAATAAATATTTTTATTGGAAAACCGGTCGTGACAAGCTTGGTACCAGAGCCAGGCTGACTGTAGGAAGCCACTAGGTGCGATCGCTAATTGGTTATTAGCATGATAGAGCTAATTTATATTTTTGCAATTGTAGTCATTTTCTGTCAGTCAGCATAAATTTATGATCTGACCATGCAGAATTTTTGCCTACTTTTGTAGATGGCCGACAACAGCTGCGAGTCTCAGACCTTCGCCAACGTGCCCGATGGGTTCGTCAAGCTTCTTTCCTTCATCGTTCAGGTCGCGATGGGGCCATCTGTGCGCCCAGTCTTCACACTCTGCCAGCACCGAGTCAACGACAGTCTGACCATGCACCAGGCCGCGGTGCAGTTCAAGGGAGGGCGTGGTGAGTTACGCCGCTTCCGGTTCGTGGGAAGAGCCATGCCTACGGAGAGGCATGCTATGCAGATGGCAGCCCGCGAGGCGATAGCTCGTCTCAGGGATGTCCTCCCCGTGATGAAGACTCGTCGTTACCGTTATCTTCCGTGCCATGTGCCTTACACCTGTCACTACGCATACTCCTGCCCCAGAGGAGAACGAGACGAGGCTTTTGAGATGCTCATTGAGTATCTCCGGGCCCTGGAGGCAGCCTTCGACAACCTGGTGGACGACTTCGTAGCTACCCGCATGGACTCAGTTCATGGCTGTGCTGCCAACAGGAGGGAGCTCCTACCCATCGCACCGCCACTGACTTTGGTCTCGTCCTCAGCATCTTATACGCCTACTCGTCGCCTGCCTTCTACCGAAGAATTCAACCAAGTCATTGCGCCCACTCCAGCGCGCACTGCACCACCCTTCGCGCCCACTCCTGTACGTGTAGCTCCGCCCCTGGCAACCGCTCCGTCCACTCTGCGCAACACTACACGTATGGAGCCCATTAGCGAGGAGGAAGTCGAGTCCCCAACCTCGCTACGCCTCGCCCTCGGCAGGGCAAAGGAGGTCGTCAACATCTCTGCCTGAGTACGCCTAGCTGCCATGTAATGTACCGCTTTGTAAGATATGTACATAGGTTGTGAGAAGTAGCCTGTTTGCGCATCATGTAGGATCTGGAGAAGTGCACTAGCCTTAATAACATGTCAGGATTATGTATGCATATCCTGAGTGATGTATTGTATAATTACCGCCCGCGTGTAAGATATGTAATGAGCAGTCCTTCTCCGTGCGCAAGTCGATTTGTTTTGCTTAAGTAAGCTGGGTTATTTAGTTGTATTTGCCAGCTTTATGCATTTATGGATTTGTTTTTGCGACTCTTTCCGCTTTTCTTATGAGTTTTACAAAAAATATATCCCCAGAGTGAAAAATGTCTCGTCCTTGGACTCGCTCCATGCCAATTCCACCAGAGGAAAATTATGATGCACAACCCAGCAACGAGTTCACTCAGGGACAGTCAAGCCAACAGGGCAGTGAATCGGCACTTTCACAAATGTGCCGCCTTTATGAGCAGAGTCAGCAACAACATCGGGAAATGATGAACCAAGTCATCAACATGGGAAATCACCATGGACAGTATCAGCAGCATTCCAAGTTATCTGAGCTACAGAAGACACGTCCTCAAACATTTTCTCACACTGACAATCCTCTTGAAGCCGAGGACTGGCTTCGAGATATGGAGAGAAAATTAATTATTGCAAAATGTTCAGACCCCGAGAAGGTATTGTATGCTCCGCACTATCTCACAGGAGCAGCCGCATCGTGGTGGGAGAATTTTCTGCACATGCATCCCAACGAAAATGACATAACCTGGGATGATTTCAAGGAAGGTTTCCGTGGTGCACACATTCCTAAGAGTATTATGAAAATCAAGAAGAGAGAGTTCGATGACCTCAAACAAAGGAACATGACAGTGTCAGATTACAACAGTCAATTTACTCTATTGTCCCGCTACGCCAATGAAGAGCGTATGACTGAAATCAAGAAGATGGAGAAATTCCTTGACGGTCTGGCGCCCGCGCTTAAATGCCAACTGGTCGTGCACACTTTTCCTGATTTTAAAACACTGGTGGACAAAGCCATTACTCTGGAAAATGAGAGACGCAGTCTGGAAGATATCCGCAAGCGAAAAAGGGACCAGACTAATCATGCTCGCAATCACCGAAGCAAGACAGATTTTCAAAAGGGTGGGACACACAAATCCTCATCCAATGTCTCACGCCCAATCAAGAATTTTCATGCAAGGGACAAGGAATTCACCTATCGCCCCGGCGTTACTTGTTACGCTTGTGGAGAAGAAGGGCACTATGCCAAACAGTGCCCCAAGCCAAGGAATTCAACCCCAAAGCCGAACAACGGCGGCAACAATTCCGCGCCCAAGCGAAACAATTTCAATCCCAACAATAACCACAGGAAGGGTCATCTGAATCACGTAACCAAAGAGGAGGCACAAAATGCTCCGGATATCGTACTCGGTACGTTTCCTGTCAACACAATACCTGCAATGGTTTTGTTTGATTCTGGAGCTTCTCACTCTTTCATTTCGAAAAGTTTTGCTTTGCAAAATAATTTTTCGATGCTTCCCTTGGAGAAATCCATGACCATCAAGTCCCCTGGGATTCAGCAAGTTACTCAGAATTACTGTCAGAATGTGGTCATTGAGTTCGAAGGATTGGAGTTTCACGCAAATCTTATTGTGTTGGAAAATAAAGGACTGGATGTCATCCTAGGGATGGATTGGCTAACCACCAATAAGGGTTTTATCGACTGTTTCAACAGGACCGTAATTCTCACACACCACCAAGGGAAGACAATAAGAGTATCAGCCAAGGAAGGAAAAATACCCCGGCAACCGAGATTAAATAAGGTGGACGTTTCTGAGCTAAACAAGGTTCCAGTAGTGTGTGAATTTCCAGATGTATTCCCTGAAGAACTACCAGGCATGCCACCAGACCGAGAAATAGAATTCCGCATTGAGCTAGCACCAGGAACCACCCCCATATACAAGAAACCATACAGAATGGCACCATCCGAGTTGATCGAGTTGAAGAAACAAATAAAGGAATTACTGGAAAAAGGATACATTCGAGCCAGCTCCTCACCTTGGGGATCACCAATTTTATTTGCCAAAAAGAAGGATGGAACGCTGAGATTGTGTATTGACTATCGAGCACTTAACATGGTCACAGTCAAAAACAAATACCCGATGCCAAGGATAAACGATTTGTTTGATCAACTCGCTCAGGCCAAGGTATTCTCAAAAATTGACTTAAGGTCAGGATACCATCAATTGAAGGTACGAACGGAAGATATCCCCAAAACAGCCTTCACCTCCAGATATGGACTGTACGAGTTCACAGTGATGCCATTTGGATTAACTAACGCCCCAGCATATTTTGTTCACCTCATGAACAAAGTATTTATGAAGTTTATGGACAAGTTCGTCGTGGTATTCATCGACGATATTCTGGTATACTCCAAGACACCAGAAGAGCACGCAGAACATCTCAGGATTGTGCTAGGAGAGCTAAGAAAACACCAATTGTATGCCAAGTTCAGCAAGTGCGAATTTTGGCTAAGACAAGTAGGCTTTCTAGGCCACGTGCTGACCCAAGACGGTATCGCAGTGGACCCAGAGAAAGTCAAGGCCGTACTTGGCTGGAAGTCACCAGCCAGCGTAACGGACATACGGAGTTTCTTGGGAATGGCAGGATATTACCGCAGATTTATTGAAGGATTTTCCACCATAGCCAAGCCTATGACACAGTTGCTCAAGAAAGATAAGAAGTTTGAATGGACAGAAGCCTGCGAGAAAAGTTTCCAAGAGCTAAAGCGGAAGTTAACGACAGCACCGGTATTAATTGTACCCGACATACACAAGAATTTTGAAGTATATTGTGACGCGTCCAGAAAGGGTCTCGGATGCGTGTTGATGCAGGAAGGCAAGGTTGTCGCCTACGCTTCAAGGCAACTTCGCAAGCATGAGGAAAATTATCCCACTCATGACTTAGAAATGGCAGCAGTTATTCATGCACTCAAGGAATGGAGGCATTTCTTACTTGGGAATCGATGTGAAATATATACGGATCACAAAAGTCTCAAATATATTTTCACACAGCCAGAACTAAACTTACGGCAACGACGTTGGTTGGAGTTGGTAAAGGATTATGATGTTGGTATCCATTACCATCCAGGGAAAGCAAATGTAGTGGCCGATGCCCTTAGTCGGAACCCCAGCTCCGACGAAAACAATCTGCACAGCTTGAGGCCCGAATTCCAACAAGAATTTGCCAAGCTCAACTTGATAATGGTAGCAGAAGGCACCATATCAAACTTGGAAATACAACCCAACCTTGTGGAGAAAATTAAAGAAGCTCAGCCCGGTCACACCAGCATCGAAGGCATCAAAAGAAAGTTGAGTATGGGCAAGGCCTCGGAATTCGTCATAGACAATGAAGGAATATTATGGTACGGAGAAAGGCTCTGCGTGCCAAACATAGAAGACCTTAAACAGCAAATTTTAGCTGAAGCACACACCACTCCATATTCAATCCACCCTGGAGGAACCAAAATGTATAAGGATATTCAGGAAAGATTTTGGTGGCACGGTATGAAGAGGGACATAGCCACCTTCATTGCATGTTGCGACTCATGTCAACGCATAAAAGCTGAGCATCAGAGACCAGCCGGACTACTGCAACCGAACAAAATACCTGAGTGGAAATGGGATGAAATAGGGATGGATTTCATTGTCGGACTACCTCGGTCACGACACGGGAATGATGCCATATGGGTCATCACTGACAGGTTAACCAAAGTGGCACACTTTATTCCAATGAAGACGACCCACACCACTCAGAGGCTTGCCAGGATTTATCTTTCCCGCATAGTTTGTCTGCACGGTGTCCCGAAGACTATAATATCCGACAGAGGCACTCAGTTCGTCTCAAGATTTTGGGAGCATTTACAACAGGCTCTGGGAACCCAACTAGCCTTCAGTACCGCATACCACCCACAGACTGATGGACAAACAGAACGCGTAAACCAGGTTTTAGAAGACATGCTGAGAGCATGTGTCCTCACATATGGAACCAGTTGGGAAGAAAGCCTGCCATACGCCGAGTTCGCGTATAACAATAGCTACCAGGCCAGCCTACAAATGGCACCATTTGAGGCTTTATACGGACGAAGATGTCGTACCCCGTTAAATTGGTCAGAGACCGGAGACAGCCGCATCTTCGGACCAGACATGCTCAGAGAAGCCGAGGAAAAGGTCAAGCTAATCAGAGACCGACTTAAGACCGCTCAAAGTCGACAGAAGAGTTATTATGATCAGAAACATCGTAGGGTCAGCTTCGAACCCGGTGAGTTCGTATACCTGAGAGTATCCCCTATGAGAGGACTGCAACGGTTTAAGATTAAAGGAAAGTTAGCACCAAGATTCATTGGACCATTCTGCATAGTGGCACGAAGAGGCACTGTAGCCTACAAGCTAGACTTACCCGAGGAATTATTCGATGTCCACGACGTGTTCCATGTCTCGCAATTGAGGAAGTGCGTAAGGAACCCAAAGAAACAAATATCCCATGAAAACATTGACGTGCAGCCAGACCTCACTTATCGGGAACGTCCCGTAAGAATATTAGAGGAGTCTGAAAGGAGGACCCGACAGAAGACCATCAAGTTTTTCAAAGTCCAATGGAGCAATCACAACGACAGTGAAGCAACTTGGGAAAGCGAGGATTTTCTTCGGACAGAGCATCCACACTTATTTAAGGATCAGCTGAAATCTCGGGGACGAGATTTTTCCTAAGGGGGTAGGTGTTGTGACACTCCAAAAAATAATTTATTTGGTCTTCAGCAAAAACTTTGTGGTTTTTGAAAAGAGGCCATTTTTATTTTTTTTTCAGAAAATCCTTCCTCTTAAAAACTTCCTTTGCTTTGGCAAGGATTTTATTTTTTCAAACTTTGGTGTTTGATCTTTTGAAACTTCTTCTCTGTTGGTTCCCTCTCAAATTTATTTTGGGAGTTTAATCTTTTTCTTTTAAAAAGAAACTCTATGAAAAACTTGGGATTTTCATATCTTGGAAACCACCCATGACTTGGCATTTTTGCCCATGTGGTAAAACCCCTCCAAAACCTCCCCTACTCCTTGTAATCAACCTAAGTTCTCTGTCCCAACTAATCCAAGCAAGTTTTGGATTTTATTCTAATTATTTTTCCTCTCAAATCATTTCTGAAAATTATTTGGAGCCTGAGTGATTTTCAAAGCAAGTACCCTTTGCATTTGAGTTTTGACCTCAAACCAACTCTCCTGGATAGTCCTTTGTACCCACAACCCAGAACCATCTTGATCCACTCCTCCTCTTTTCAAATTTTTCAAAATTCAGTCTCTGCAAGTTTGGACCAGATTTGCCAAATTTGATGAAATTCATATCTACACTCCTCCAAAAATTCCACCAAAAATCATGCAGCCTACTGGAGCAATGAGTAGCCACTCCACCAAAAATCAGGTCAAGGAAAAATCCCCTGAGGCCAAATTCATTCTGTCGAACACCTTGCATGCACTGTTGCTGTTCAAAATTCAGAAAAGTTCAGAGATTCAGTCGTTTTCCCTTAGTCAGACTCGGTCACGCGGCCACAGTGCGCCCTGGCGCGTTGCATAGAGCCTCTTCTCCCTGGCCAGCACCCCGCACGCATGCTTGGCCGATTCCTGGCGTCGGTGGCAACGAGCCTCGCCGGCGTTGGAAGCTTCTGCGGCGGCTGCACCTTTCCGTGGCGGCCAACAAGGGCCCGAGCCCTCTCGCCACGCCACCCGGCGCCGCCCAACACCCCCCGGCTCTCCGCGTGTCCCTGCCATGCCAGCGCACGCCCGTGGCACTGTCGCCGTGGCCCGGCAAGCACGGAACGTGCTCCCTGCCACCGACGGGCCGCGCCACCCCCGTTCCGTCGAGCTCGCCCATAGCACCAAATCCCAGCCCGATTAGCACCTAAATGGAACCAGTGGACCTCAACGGCGATGCCCAAGCCCCTAATCCCACTGCCCAACCACAGCACCGCCGTAATCACTCGCCGGAGACCCCCATTCATGGCAACTGCCTCAGGCCGCCTATAAAAAGGGCCCCTGAGCTCACCCTCGTGCACGCATCATCACCACTCCTCACCAACGCCCCGCCAGGCCACTAGGAGGACCTCGAGGAGGTCTCCTCCCCCAACTCCGGCCGCCCCGATCCGCCTCGGCCTCCACCACGATTCGCTCCGGTGAGGCCATCTCCGGCGCTCTAACCCCGTCAATTACTCCCTCTAGCTACCAGGAGCCTAACCCCCTCCTCAATTTGATCTCTGCAGCCCTCTCCGACGAGTCCCTCGACCACCCGAGCCGCCGTCCGCCGGAGCAAAGCTCGCCGTCGACGTGGTACTCGCCGGCGACCACCACCACCACCAACCGACGCGGAATGGCGCCCTGAACACGGAGGTACCCTCCGATCCCCCTGCCTCGCCGTGGATCGCCGCCGGCGACCACCGCGGCTCTCGGGCGCCGACGAGCTTCGTTCCCCCCTTTTTGAAAGTTCAAACCTGACAGGCGGGACCCGCCTGTCAGCCTCTCTGTCCTTTCTAATGAAGCGTTTTCTGAAACGCCTTCTGCCAAATGCGCTTTCCCTTTGGGCTGGCGTAGTTTCTGCCGAAGCGTTTTCTGTTTTTATAAGCTAGCCCCTAGAAATCTTCTGTTTCATTACAGATGAGTCCCTGGACAAAAACCCTTATAACTTTTAAACAGAAAAGTATTTTTGATTGATTCTTTTTCTGTTCTCTTTAAAATTTTGTCTAGTTTTTTATCAGATTTATTTGAAAAATATTTGGAATACTTTTTGTGCACTCCTTGGTATTTACGATAGCGCATATATTTTCTTTATACCGTAGATACCGAAGGAGGTGACGGAGCCGCGAACTTCACCGAGCTAGGCTCCGACTACTCTGAACCAGGCAAGCATGTTTGAACTTTTGATATGATGAGTGTCTTGGCATGTTTTGCATTTAGTTAGTTTCATGGCATGTTGAGAAGCATATTGATGAACGTTATTTTATGCAATATTGAGGTAAGTGAGCTCGATGATCCATAAGTGGATCGATGTGAGTATGAATGGCCATGTGTTGGCATGAGGATGGGTAAGATGGCAGTGTCGTAGCATGCCAGTCTTATGCCAGACTATGTGACTTCAGTGTCAAACCGTATCGGTCCAGTTCCTCTCATTTCCTTCCCTGTACTACCACATGTTTTCCACAAGGAATATGGTTTAGTAAGTTGCAAACCACTTTTCTGGTACACACCAAAAGGAGAGGCCGTGATGATGGTTCCATGGCCCTGGATTAAAGCCAGTCATCCGGTCAGCGGGCATGGGTGTTTCCGGTTGGGACCGAGAGGGGGGCACCCCTTAGAGCGCGCGTATATAAATTTGATCCCATGCTATTCGAGATTGTGATCTCCCCGTCTCAAAAGTTTTTCTTGGACGATGTCTAGGGTGATTCCTAGCATCGAGAGGTAGGATGGGTGTGTACTGGTTAGCTGTGTTTTCTTCCGAAATACCATAAACGGAACTAGTCCTTCGTGACTACGGAAATCCGTTGGCTGTGGGATAAATTTTGTACAAACTCTGCAGAGTCATATATTTCCCCAAATCATCAATTCCATGTCCAAATTCATTTTATCTTGTCCTAACAGTATCAGTTTGATGACAGAGACTCCGGTGAATCGCATGAGTGCTAAGTCCGGTTAAATGATTATTCCTGTGGATGGACTAACCCATTTATTCTCATGAATTAAATGTTTATTATGAGTATTATTTACTTGTGATTAAAAGCCCTTTCTGTGATGTCGCCCCGACGGCCGACTGTGGCATTTCTTTTAAAGCCCTTTCTGTGATGTCGCCCCGACGTCCGACTGTGGCATTTCTTTAAAGCCCTTTCTGTGATGTCGCCCCGACGTCCGACTGTGGCATTTCTTTTAAAGCCCTTTCTGTGATGTCGCCCGGACGTCCGACTGTGGCATTTCTTTAAAGCCCTTTCTGTGATGTCGCCCCGACGTCCGACTGTGGTATTTCTTTTAAAGCCCTTTATGTGGTGTCGCTAAGACGCCCGACTGTGGCATCATTTCCTTATATTTATTTATTCACCTTTCGAGGCGTCGCTTCAGACACCCGATCGGTAGTTATTTATGTTTTGTTGGGATTTCAGGCGGACTACCGCCGTTTCCCTTTTACTTACCTTGTTATGCTAATTTTTGAATGTACATTGGTGAATTATTCATGACGCATCCATGCATGCATTTGTTATATCTTACGTCCGAACTGTCTTGCGAGTACTTTCAAAGTACTCACTGGCTTGTTGATTTGGCCAGATGCTGACGAAGGCGATCTCATGGATGAAGAGTTTGATAGCGAGTCCGACACCTAGAGGAGTCCCAGTCAGTCTCGTGCGACCCTGGATTTGGTCACTGTTTTATATCCGCTTCCGCTACCAAATAAATTCATCGAGCCTCACCTCGACGCTCGATGAGATGACAGACTTAGAGTCTTGTATTTCTCTCCCCGCTGTGTTTCTCCACCACCGCCCTATCCTCGAGTCAGTAGTATGCCTCCACACCACTGTGTCATGTCCGCCATTATGTATAATTATTGGCGTGCTTGTAATAATTTGGTTGAGCAACCGTAGTTCGACCTTGTAATATATTTTATGCTACTGGCTTATTGTATCAAAAATCTGTCTACCAGTGGGGAGGATTTCTCTCATACTGGACTCAAAAGATTGGTTTCTCAATAAATATTTTTATTCGAAAACCGGTCGTGACAGACAGACTAGGCACAGTGGCACGGTGTACCAAGTGGCACCCGGATGGTGGGCTTGGGAACCCTGCTCACATCGTTTGGGGCCGTGAGCGACACCCCGGCCGGATCTCCTTGCGGATGGAACCCGAATAGGCGATAAACCTAGACGAGAGACTTGTGTGGTTACTCAGGTCGTGGCCGACACCCTCGCTGGGCTTCCGCTTGAAGGTTGCCGAGTACATGTCGTGTAAACGGCGGTAAGTGGTGAGAGCGTGTGTGAACAAGTACACCCTTGCAGGGTTAATATGATCCATTCGGATAGCCGTGTCCGCGGTAAAGGACTTCTGGGTTGCCTGTACAGTTCATAGACAAGTGAAAGTGGATACTCTAAAATACGCAAGATAAGCGTGAGTGCAATGGATGGCGTTCTCGTAGGGAGACGGGAGCGGATCCATAGTGGTGTATTGATATGGTGAATATGTGGACTCGTGTGCGCCACCTCAAACGAGTTACTTGTTACCTCAACTACGATCTTGTGCCCTCGGCAGGATCTGGTAGATAGTCAGGCTTCTTAGGCTTTTCCATTTGTAGATGTCTATACTCAGACATGTTAAGCTTCCGTTTGTGCATTGACTTGTATGCTCTGAGTGTTGGGTCATGAGACCCATGTTTGTAATATCTCGCTCCTCGGAGCCTATTGAATATAATACTTGAGTCGTAGAGTCATGTTGTGATGCCATGTTGTATTTGCACATATCGAGCATATTGTGTGTATGTTATTGAAATGCTTTGTATGTGTGGGATCTGACAACCTAGTTGTTTATCCTTGGTAGCCTCTCTTACCGGGAAATGTCTCCTAGTGTTTCCACTGAGCCATGGTAGCTTGCTACTGCTCCGGAACACTTAGGCTGGCCGGCATGTGTCCTTCTTCGTTCCTGTGTCTGTCCCCTCGGGGAAATGTCACGCGATGAATTCAGGAGTCCTGTTAGCCCGCTACAGCCCGGTTCACCGGAGTCCTGCTAGCCCAGTGCTACAGCCTGGATTCACTCGCTGATGACCGACACATTCGTTGTTGGGTCATGTATGCCTGTCCCTGTAAGTTAGTGCCACTTTGGGTTCACGACTAGCCATGTCAGCCCGGGTTCTTTGTCATATGGATGCTAGCGGCACTATCATATACGTGAGCCAAAAGGCGCAAACGGTCCCGGGCCAGGTAAGGTGGCACCCGTGGGAATATCGTGCGTGAGGCCGCAAAGTGATATGATGTGTTACATGCTAGATTGGTGTGACTTAGGATCGGGGTCCTGACAGAGCTGCACCGGCAGGAACAAGAAGCCCAGGGCCGTACCGCCGGGAACCAAGAAGGTCTCTGTCAATGAGGACGGCACGGGGGGAGCTTTTACTATAAGCTCCACCCTTGACGACAAATAGGAAGACGCGCTCGTCACCTTCCTGCGGGCGAATGTCGATGTGTTTGCATGGCAAGCTTCCGACATCCCTGGTGTTCCCAGGAGGGTGATTGTGCACCACCTTGCTGTCTGCCCTCACGCACGACCCATCAAGCAAAAGGCCAGAAAGCAAGCTTTGGAACGACAAGAATTCATTACTGAAGAGATCCGGAAACTGGAAGCAGCGGGTTTGGTAAGAGGAGTGCTCCATCCAACGTGGTTGGCCAATCCGGTCATGGTGCGCAAGGTAAATGGGAAGTGGAGACTATGTATTGATTACACAGATATCAATAAGGCTTGCCCTAAAGACCCCTTCCCATTGCCGCACATCGACCTGATTGTTGACTCCACGGCTGGGTGTGATCTGCTGTCATTCCTCGACGCCTACTCCGGCTACCACCAGATCTTCATGACAAGGGAGGACAAAGAGTAAACGACATTCATCACCCCATGTGGTACGTATTGTTTCATGCGGATACCTTTCGGGTTGAAGAGTGCTGGTTCGACGTTTGCAAGGGCGGTCCAGATTGGTTTTGAACCCCAACTCCATAGAAATATGGAAGCTTATATGGATGACATAGTGGTCAAAACCAAGGACAGGGCAACACTCATACCAGATTTGCAAGAAACATTTGCAAACCTGCGCAAGATCAATCTCAAACTGAACCCTGAGAAGTGCGTCTTTGGCATCCCGTCCGGCAAGCTTCTCGTGTTCTTGGTGTCACAACATGGGATAGAGGCCAATCCGGACAAAATCAAAGCTATAGAGCAGATTGAGGCACCCAAGCGAATCAAGGATGTGCGTCGGCTTGCTGGTTGCGTCGCCGCCATGGGCAGGTTCATTCCCAAGTCTGCCAAGCACGCCCTTCCCTTTTTCAAGATCCTGAAGAAGGCGGGCCCGATGGAGTGGACACTAGAAGCCGAAGCAACATTGCAAGGTTTGAAGAAGAACCACTCTTCCGCGCCAATACTAGTTGCGCCTAGGCCGCAGGAACCATTGCTGCTATACCTGGCGGCAACAGACCAGGTGGTCAGCGCCGCACTAGTGGCGCAGAGAGAGGTTGACGACGAGGTTATGGCAGCGGCAAAGCCCGACACCACCAATATAGAGACGACACGGCCAGATGACGTGCCGCCGAGGAAGAAAATGATGCAGCACCCGGTCTACTTTGTTAGTTCCCTCCTGCAGGGGGCTAGATCAAGGTACTCCGGCGTCCAGAAACTGCTCTTCGGCCTTCTTATGGCCTTGAGGAAGCTGCGTCACTACTTCCAGGCACACAAAATCACTGTCGTCACTCGCTTCCCTCTGCAGCGGATATTGCATAATTCGAATGCAATGGGAAGAATTGTGGAATGGGCACTGGAGTTGTCCAGCTTTGGCCTCAAGTTTGAAAGTACCTCGACAATTCAGAGTCGAGTCCTAGCGGAGTTCATTGCAGATGACGAAGAATCCCAAGAGACTGCTCTCCCCGGCAAGGAAGCAAGTTGTGATTGGATCATGTACTTTGATGGAGCTTTCTCTTTACAAGGCGCCAGGGCTGGCGTACTGCTTGTCGCGCCCACTAGAGAGCACCTCAAGTACGTGATCCAGATGCACTTCCCCAGGGAGGTGTCAACCAACAATACGGTAGAGTACGAAAGGCTGCTTGCCGGTCTTAGGATCACGGCAGACCTCGAAATCAAGAAACTCATCGTCAGGGGGGACTCGCAGCTTGTCGTCAAGCAAGTCAACAAGGATTACCAGAGCCCGTTGATGAAGGCCTACGTCGATGAAGTGAGAAAGCTGGAAGAGCGTTTTGACGGTATACAGGCTGAACACGTTCCCCGAACGGAGAACGATATCGCCGATTACCTGTCCAAACGCGCTGCCCTCAAGCTACCTGTGGAACAAGGTACCTTTGTGCTTCAGCTAACTCAGCCATCCGTTGATCCATCAACAGAGCAGAATAAGAGGAGGAAATCAGGGCCCGACAAGTACTTTCCCGCCGAGCTCCCCGGAGCCGCCGGTAAGGATGTTGCCGAGGATACTGAGCCCGCCACAGGACGACTGGCTCCGGTGGAGCGTCAAGCTCTTGCCGTCGAGACAGCCGCTCCTATAGCGGGGGAAATGCCTTTATCCCTCGCCGTCGAGCCCCAGGCTCCAGCATGGGCACATCATACCGTCCGATTCCTCCAAACATGGGAACTTCCTGAGGAGCAGGAAGAAGCAGAGAAAGTAGCCCGTCGCTCTACCATGTACCAGGTCGTCGATGAGGTCCTGTACAGAAAGAGGCCGAACGTTGTGAAATTGAAGTGTATCCCTCGAGAGGAAGGACTGGAGCTGTTGGCGGAGATACACGGAGGCATATTTGGATCCCACATTGGGTCAAGGGCCCTTGCCGGCAAGGCATACCGGCAAGGCTTCATCTGGCCCACCGCCCTCCAGGATGCGACGACACTAGTCACCAGGTGTGAAGCGTGTCATTTCCATTCAAAGAAGCTCCATCAGCCAGCCCAAGCCCTTCAAACCATTCCTCTCTCCTGGTCCTTCTCGGTCTGGGGGCTCGACATACTGGGCCCTTTCCCCCGCGCTATCGGGGGCTTTGAGTACTTGTACGTTGCGATCGACAAGTTCACAAAGTGGCCATAGGTGGAGGCAGTGAGGAAGGTCACAGCTCAGTCAGATGTCAAGTTCTTCAAGGGACTAGTTTGCCGTTTTAGCGTACCTAACAGGGTTATCACCGACAATGGCACCCAGTTCACAAGCCGCACCTTCATGCAATATACCCAAGACCTCGGCAGCAAAGTCTGTTTTGCTTCCGTTGCTCACCCGCGAAGCAATGGTCAAGCTGAGAGGGCAAATGCTGAAGTACTGCGAGGCTTGAGGACCAAGACCTTCGACAGGCTGCACAAGAGTGGAAGGCACTGGATTGATGAGTTGCCGACGGTTCTTTGGTCGATCAGGACGACGCCAAATCGAGCCACCGGCCAGACACCTTTCGCCCTGGTATACAGGGCAGAAGCAGTTCTCCCCATTGAACTCATATACGGGTCACCTCGAGTGCTCGCTTATGACGAGCTTGAGCAAGAGCAACTGCGGCAAGATGACGCAGTGCTCCTTGAGGAAGATCATCTTCGGGCAGCTGTGAGAGCAGCACGCTACCAGCATGCCTTGCGCCGCTACCATAGCCGCAAGGTTCATGCCCGGAGCCTTGAGGAAGGCGACCTTGTGCTTCGGCGCGTTCAATCGGCCAAGAATTAAAACAAGTTGACACCAAAGTGGGAAGGCCCTTATCGGGTAATACGAGTCACCAGGCCTGGCGCAGTCCGCCTGGAGACCGAAGATGCTGTTTCGGTGAGTAACTCCTGGAACATTGAGCATCTTCGCAAGTTTTACCCGTGAGGCGCGGCTTGTCAGGCCCCCCCGGCAAGCCACCTTTTGTACAAGCATTGCCGATGATGCATGTAACCCTTTGTACAAAGCCAGGCGCAGACCTTGAGCATAAATAAATGAAGCGCTGGCGCCCTAAGTTATAGCATGCATGCTAGGTCAAGTCTCATCCTTGGTTAGGGTTGATAGTGCTTAAGCGGTCACTAACCCCTAGCTTAGAGGTCGAGTGTGCGTCCCTTTGCTGTTCTTTTGTCTTCTTTCTTTCGCAGGACTCGCAGATATCCTTGCCGGATCACTTGAGGACGAAAAGGAAAAGAGGGACAGACCGGCATCTAGACCCCGGCAAGCCAGTATTGCGGGGGGCTGCAAGTACAAAGATTCACCCACGGCAAACCAGAGTTGCCGGAGGCTACAACTTCAGATAAGTTCTTCATCCCTTATCATGCATTCCCTCATGGGCTGAGGTATGTGAAACCTCGTTTTTTCCAAAGCTACCGCGCTCCCCTAAAAACTCTAGGCCCTAGGGCTCGCTCCTGGGGCCAGGTTTAGTCGCGGCGGCAAAAGGATGAAACGAGGAGCCTGAACCCACCTCATCCCTGCCTCCGCCGAAAGCGTGAGAAGGGTCGAGCGAAGTGGGAAGACGGCAGGGCCTGTTGCCGGGCAAGGAAATGTTTATCTTGAGGATATCAAGGATTTATTCCTTGTCGTGGGTTCTAACCGCAAACAAATGACCCAGCAAGCATCCCTTTTTCATTAAAAACATTCCACTCAGGTACAACCCATAGGGAATGAAAAACATGAATGATGGGATTACAAGTTTTAAATTTAGGTAAAGCCTAAAGGCTTACAAACTAAAAAGAGATAAGGTGCCCGTAACCCCTTTCTTGTCCCTCTCCTCAGGAGGCAGGTCAAGGAGGCGAAAAGGGCAAAAGGGAGCGCCTAGGCGAGCTACGGGTGGCAGGAGGCACCAAGAGAACATCTCGGTGACCGTCCGAAGGCTGGATGGTGATGGCGGCACCGGAAGCAGAGCTCGAAGACGAGGCGGCAGGACGTCAGCATGCGTCGAAGGCGTCGGTGCCCGCGTACTCCGATTTGACGGCCTTGCCGCCCGCCCACTTCCTCTTCCGCAGCCTCCCAAAGCCAGCCGCCCAAGGAAACGACCTCGAGAAGTTCAGGAAGCCGGCGACACGGATGATGGGATCGCCGGTGCCGCACGGAGCGGCGCCCGACACCTAGTCGTACCCGTCATCCTGCCGCCCGCTACCCTCGTCGTTGCGGCTGCTGTCCTCCTCGTCACTCCCGCTTGAGGAGAAGTCTTCTCTATTAGAAGAGCTCTCCACGCAGCACCTTGCCCGAGTCCCGAAGCACCCAAAGACCTTGACGGAGAGGAGGCCGCCCTCCATCAGCTTGAAATGGAGGGTGAGCCCTGCCGTCAAGCGGTGGATATGAGCGAACGTTTTCCACCCTCGGCCAAGATAGATGACGTGAGGGGCTGGGAAGTCGACACGAGCTCGCATACCACTGATCCAACACCCCCTCATGTGCAATCGCAAGGACTCCGGCGGATCCAGCTCGATCTCGCTCGCGAATGTAGTCGGGAGACGAAGACGACGGCGAGGCGACTGGCGCAGTCTGATGAAGAACTCGCAAGGGTCATCCCCAACATGGCCCTCCATGGGGGGAGGAACTACTGGTGAAGGCGAGGCCGGCGCGCCGCCCCGTTCTCCTCTTCCTTGAGCACCTCGGCCTCGCCCACGGCCTTGCCCCCTCCCCCTTCCCCTCGCGGCTGGCTCTGCCACCACGGGTAAAGGGGAAGGGAGGGTGCGCTGTTTAGCGGCGACCCTCGCCGCCACCGTTGAAGAACCAGGATTCCCTCTCTCCATGGCGGATGGAGGGAGGGGGAGGGAGCAGAAGATGAAGGAAAGAGAAGACGGAAGAGTGCGGGACGCCATCTCCTTCCCCCCCCCCCGCTCTTTATAAAGAGCCAGGATGGGGGCTCGGCCACCCCACTCAGCCAATCAAGACACGGAAGGCGCAGGGAACTGGGACCAACTCGCTGCCCCGGCCCGCGACGGCGCGGTTCCCCGCCTCCACCGTTCGCCACCCTGAGTGCGTGAGAACCACGTGGCAGGCATGCGGACCGAGGCGACAGGTGAGGTGACCTCTCCCCACCCCGTGATCATGGGGGGTGGACGCCTTGAAGACCACACCTAGGCCCCGTTCAGTAAACGGGCCGAGCTTCCACGCCTCCCTCCGTTTATGGGGAAGGCGCGAACCGCCCCCTTTTACTACGACGTGACGCATGTGCGCAGAGCTCAGCCCCACGCATGCCACCCACGTCACACACGCCTCCCCACGCCAAGCCACGCACGGGAGGCATGACAAGCGCAGCGCGCGAAGAAACTTACCGTGGTAAAAACTACCCCGCCTGCCCGCGCACCATTTTTGGGCCTAGCCCAACGACGCAATTGCGCATACGTGTGGCCCAGGCCCGGGGGCTCCTGTCGGTGTACAAAAAGAGGGGTACACTTTTTGTACCCCTATAACTGTGCACGAGCAGTCCGAGCCACGGATGCCACCGCACCGAGCAAGGCAAGGGAGGTGAGCCAAGGTAAGGCCGAAGCTCGAAAGAAGCAGAACGACGCCAAGACCAAGACCGCAAAGAGCGAAGGGGACGAAGCGGACTCCCCCGGCATGATCCTTGCCGGGGGGCGGTTTTAGCAAATCCGGCAGGACCCTTGCCGTGGCAGCTCGCCCCACACCTATGGAGCGAATCACCCTTGAGTTCACTGCCCCCATGGGGCAAGGATTCGGGAGACATCCCCGTGGTGGCATGCAGATCTTTGTGAAGACATTCAAGATCAGATACACATTATAGAAAATGATGACCCTTGGCGGGATCCCAGCCAAGGGGGACCACAAGGCCCCCGACAAGAGCCTTGCCGGGGATAACAGCGGGCGCCACGGGAAGACCCTTGCCAGGGCTACGGCAAGGCCCTTGCCAAGGACACCCATAGGTCCACCATCAGGCCCACGCCAATTCCAACCTCTACCACCGTTCGCTTGCAGCCGCCGACCCAACCAGTTGGGCAGGCACCTGCATGGCGGCAAGCGGATCTTCGTGGAGACCCACCGCTGCACCACCTCAGCTACCTGCCTGCCTACATGGCGCCACGGGCACCGCTGGCCAGGGCGCGTGTCAACGCAAAAGGGATCGGCGACGGACAAGACTGGGCTCTCCCCCGCCCCAGATAAAGCAAGGACACCTAAGCACGACGCATTAAATGGCCTTGTCATGTAATGCGAGGGATAAACTCGTATCACTGTGCCCTTTCCACCTCCTGTGTGCCACTGTGGCAACCCCTTTTCCCTATAAAAGGAGGCCCAAGGCGACCAGGAGGGGGATTCGGCTTTTTGGAGCTCCTCACGCCCCATTACTAGCCCAAGAACACAGATAAACAAATCATCAAGGCAGAAGTAGGGTTTTACGCATCCTCGCGGCCCGAACCTGGATAAAGGACCCGTGTGCTATCTGTTTGATCCGCCCTTCTCACAACCCCGCACCCCGCAACCGTAGTAGGGATTCTCGTGATCCCATAGGTGTCGTCCTTGCACCGACAAGGACGTCACCGAGGATGGCGCGGCGTAGGCCGAGAAGATCACCACTGAGGAGAGCGCCAAGGGCGCTGCCGAGGATGCCGCCAAGGGTCCTGCCGAGGAGCCCGGCAAGGGGCCTGTCGGGGAGGCCGACAAGGCTGCTGCTGAGGAGGTGGTGGTCGACAACCAGCCCTCCTCCTCCGCTGCCTCCAGCTCCGGCAGGTACCTAAGGGTGAGCGATGACCTCTTTGTCCATCTCCCAGGCGCGTCGAGTACCAGGGCTTCCATCATGGGGGAGGTGTTAGACGACGAGGTGCTTGCCGCTGCTGGGCTCACTACAAAAAAAGATACATCCGTGACATTTTGGGCGAACGATTTTTTTCTATCATACATATGACACTTCTATGACGATAGTTGTGACAAAACCTGGTATCATCATAGATGTGGTGGGCTCCTACTTCTATGACAAAAAATCATGACAGAAAATGGGCTTTTCGTCCTGGGTGGGCCGGAGACGCAGCTACATGACATTCTTTGGGACATCCATGATGGAAAAAACCATGGTAGAAGTGAGGGCGAGGAAAATTTCGGGGAGTTCCCGGTTACAGTGGGTGGTTGAGGGCCGAGCGATGCGCGTTTCTCTCGTACACGTACGCGCATGTGTGCAAGGCATTGGCTCTAACTGAACCCGAGTGAGGCATTGGGATCTAACTGAACCCGAGCGATTGCACTAGAGGCTACGCGTTACTGAAGCTGAGCAATCGATCGATGGGTGTTAACTGAACCCGATCGAGCGATTCCTTCACTACTGCTGCTAACTAAAGCCGATCAATGCTGCCTCACTGGATGAACAGTGAGCATTGCGGGGGGGGGGGGGGGGTTGGATGAACAGTGAGCGGTGGGGTGGATGAACATGACCCGTGGCGTTGCCTCTGGATGAGCAAGACCCCAATCGATCGAGCCGGTTGGGGCTGGATGAACAAGACCCCGTGGAGGGTTGGATGAACAGGACGACCCCGTGGAGGGCTAGATGAACAGTAGACGGTGGAGGGGTGGATGACCAGTAGCCCGTGTGGAGTGGTGGTTGAACAGGAGCATGTGGAGAGGGGTGGTTGAACACTAGCCGGCGGAGTAGGCGCGGTGGAGGCTGGATGAACAGGAGCCCGTGGATGAATAGTTGCAGGTGGAGGCTGGAGGAGGTCTACGTTGGATGAATAGTAGCCCGTGAAGGCTGGAGGAGGTCGACGGTGGAGATGAACATTATCCCGTGGAGTCCCGTTTTGCGGTACGCCACACCCCTCCAAATGAACAGGACCCCCGTTTCGACCGTAGCACTCCAATACAAGTCCGTTTCATCCGTTTTGCGGTATGCCACACCCCTCCCGATCAACAGGACCCCTGTTTCGACTGTAGGAGGTCCATTTCCTCCGTTATGCGGTACGCCAGACCCCTCCCAATGAACAGGATCCCGTTTCGAACGTGGCCTGTCAAACACAAGGCCGTTTCCTCCGTTCTACGGTACGCCAGGCCTCGTTTCCGTCGCCTGTTCCGTCCAAGACCTCCCAATGAACACGACGACGCATTCCATTCCAACCCAGCCGGTTGGCTCCCCATGAACACGACGATGACGCTGTACACGAGCCCTGGCCGTACTTATGCGCGAGTAGGCATTCGAGACCCCGCCCGTATGTACACATACGTGGCCGTATTTTATTTTTTATACACTGTCCGTTGTACGTACGTGTACATGCTATGTGCGCGCCTCTACTACGACACGTGCGCGCCTCTACTATGACATGTGCGCGCCTCTACATCCACCAGTATGTATGTACACGTTCATGACCATAATGACAACGCTACGTACGCTTCGACCAGGTGGATCCCAACTGTCAGGCACTTCCTTGCGTGCGAAGATGTAGCTAGTGGGTCCCAACAGTCAGGGGGTGAATCATTTTTTCGGACGCACTTCCTTGCGTGCGAAGATGTAGCTGGTGGGTCCCAACAGTCAGGGGGAAACAATTTTTTCGCGAAATACGGTTGCCCATCCAGTGGGTCCCTGTTGTCAGGTGGAGGAATAATTATTTTGTGTGTAATAAGGACGCACTTCCTTGCGGCTGCCGTGGACCCAGCTGTTAGCCTCTCCACATAGAGTACTCTTCCGATGGAAGTCGGTCGTTGACCACATTGACCACGCCGCACCGAGAACACCACAGTGGTGGACGATGGCAAGGCCTAGGAAGGGGACGACACGGAGCCAGGGAAGACGCGGCAGTGGATGCCCACGCGTAGAGGAGTATGAGGGTTCACTCATTCGGCTGCGGTGTGAGGATGCCGTTGCCACAGAATAACATGGGGTGTGGCTGAGTGGAGGGATGGCCTGGCCAGCGACGAGAGTAGTAGGGGGCGGTGAGGCCTCCGCGGCATCACAACCGGCCACGGGAGGTAGGAGCAGGCGACACGATCGGCGTTGCTTTGGGCGGCTGGACCAAGAAGACAAGAGGTTGAAGAAGCACGATGGTCGTTGGATGGACATCGTACGGTCACTGCAGCTAGAATCGTTCATATTGACTAAGTTGACAAAGCCCTCCATCCCTGTCAACTTAGTGGGCCCACAAGTCAGCCTCCCACCAAGGTGGGTCCCAGCTAGCAGGTGGAGTATTCATTTTTTATGCTTAATAAGGAGGCACTTCCTTGCTGCGGCCGTGGACCCAGCTGTCAGCCTCTCCACGTACAGTATACTTCCGATGGAAGTCGTTCCTTGACCATGTTGACCACGTCGAGTTCCATTGCATGCATGCGTCCACGGGCGTGGTGCGTCCCTACTGTCAGCATCTCACGTACAATCATTGAGGGAGTCCTGGATTAGGGGGTGTCCAGATGGCCGGACTATGACCTTTGGACGGACTCCCGGACTATGAAGGTACAAGAATGAAGACTTCGTCCCATGTTCGGATGGGACTTTCCTTGGCGTGGAAGGCAAGCTTGGCAATACGATATGTAGATCTCCTCCCATTGTAACTAACTCTGTGTAACCCTAGCCCTCTCTGGTGTCTATATGAACCAGAGAGGTTTAGTCCGTAGGACGAACAACAATCATACCATAGGCTGGCTTCTAGGGTTTAGCCTCTCTGATCTCGTGGTAGATCTACTCTTGTACTAACCATATCATCAATATTAATCAAGCAGGAGTAGGGTTTTACCTCCATTGAGAGGGCCCGAACCTGGGTAAAAACATCGTGTCCCTTGTCTCCTGTTACCATCCGCCTAGACACACAGTTCGGGACCCCCTACCCAAGATCCGCCGGTTTTGACACCGACATTGGTTCTTTCATTGAGAGTTCCTCTGTGTCGTCACCTTTAGGCCCGATGGCTTCTTCGATCATCAACCACAACGCGGTCCAGGGTGAGACTTTTCTCCCCGGACAGATCTTTGTATTCGGCGGCTTTGCACTGTAGGCCAATTCGCTTGGCCATCTGGAGCAGATCGAAAGCTACGCCCCTGGCCATCAGGTCAGATTTGGAAATTTGAACTACACGGCTGACATCCGCGGGTACCCGAGCGCGCCGCACTGTCACGATGGGCATGATCTAGCTCTACCGCCGGACAGTTCCTAGAGCGCCGCTCAGGTGTCCACTCTGACCCTTAGCTCGGAGCCGACTGTGCCGGTCGAGGACAGGTGGCTAGACGCCGCCTCGGGGGCTGCAATCTCTACGGCGATCAAGCCAAATACCAGCCTTGTCCTTTGTGAAGCTCATGACTCCAAGGTGCCGGACTCCTTTCCGGACTCCGAATCTTCCGCACCCCTTCTGATCGAACCCAATTGGGCTCCGATCATGGAGTTCACTGCTGCGGACATCTTTCAGTGCTCGCCCTTTGGCGACATCCTGAATTCACTAAAGTCTCTCTCTTTATCAGGAGAGCCCTGGCCGGACTATGGTCAGCAAGGTTGGGATGCGGACGACGAAGAAATTCGAAACCCACCCACCACTAACTTCGTAGCCACTTTCGATGATTTAACCGACATGCTCGACTTCGACTCCGAAGACATCGACGGTATGGACGCCGATGAAGGAGACGACCAAGAACCAGCGCCTATAGGGCACTGGAAATCCACCTCGTCATATGACATATACATGGTGGACACCCCAAAAGAAGGGAATGGCGGTGGAAAAACGGAGGATGCCCCTCCAACAAGCAGCCTAAGCACCGACGTCGGCGGCGCCACTCTAAATCCCGCCACAGCAAAAATGGCGATTCCGACACCGGAGACAACCCCCCCCAACAGGATTCAGCACAGGAGGATGGAGGGGTCGAGGACGACAATTATATGCCTCCCTCCAAAGACGAGGCAAGCCTCTACGACGACGAATTTGTCGTGCCTTAGGATCCCGTGGAACAAGAGCATTTCAAACGTAGGCTTATGGCCACGGCAAGCAACCTCAAAAGAAAACAGCAGCAGCTTAGAGCTGACCAAGATTTGCTAGCCGAGAGATGGACTGAAGTCCTGGCGGCCGAAGAGTACAAACTTGAACGCCCCTCCAAGAGCTATCCAAAGCGTAGGCTGCTACCCCAACTAGTGGAGGAAGCAACTAAACCTACATCACCAGCGTATGATGCAGCCGATCGGCCACCCCGTGGCCGTGACAGAGAGGCCTTTCGGCCCTCAACTCAAGCCGCACCCTGGCGCCGCTCAAAAAGTACAAAGGCACGGGGAAACGCATCAGACCTGCGAGACATATTGGAGGACAAGGCAAGGCAAACAAGATCGATCTACGGATCGCGTGGGCGCGCCACGACACGTGACGATAACCGTCATGCCAGATATGGCAAATACGGCCAGGCCGAACAGGGCAGGCAAAGCTCATATGAGCTACATCGTGATATAGCCCAGTACAGAGGCGCCGCACACCCACTATGCTTCACATATGAAGTAATGGATCATCAAATCCCTGAAGGGTTTAAACCCGTAAACATCGAATCATACAATGGCACAACAGATCCTGCGGTATGGATCGAGGATTATCTCCTTCATATCCACATGGCCCGCGGCGATGATCTACACACCATTAAATACCTCCCACTCAAGCTTAAAGGACCAGCTCGGCATTGGCTTAACAGCTTGCCAGCAGAGTCAATTGGTTGCTGGGAGGACCTGGAATCCGCATTCCTTGACAACTTCCAGGGCACTTATGTGCGACCACCAGACGCTGATGAACTAAGCCACATAATTCAGCAGCCAGAGGAATCGGCCAGACAATTCTAGACACGGTTCCTAACCAAGAAAAATCAAATAGTTCACTGTCCGGACACAGAGGCCCTCGCAGCCTTCAAACATAACATCCGTGACGAATGGCTTACCCGGCACCTTGGACAGGAAAAGCCGAAATCCATGGCAGCCCTCACAACACTCATGACCCGCTTTTGCGCGGGAGAAGACAGCTAGCTAGCTCGTAGTAATAACATGACCAAGAGCCCTGGTAATTCAGATACCAAGGATAACAATGGCAGGTCGCGTAGCAACAAGCACAAGTGCCACATTAACAGCGACAATACTGAGGATACGGCAGTTAATGCCGGATTCAGAGGCTCTAAATCCGGTCAGCGGAAGAAGCCATTCAAAAGAAATACTTCGGGCCCGTCCAGTTTAGACCGGATACTCGATCGCTCGTGCCAGATACACTGCACCCCCGAACAACCAACTAATCACACCAACAGGGATTGTTGGGTGTTCAAGCAGGCAGGCAAGTTGAGTGCCGAAAACAGAGACAGGGGGCTGCATAGCGATGATGAGGCGGAGCCCCAGCCGCCGAACAACAGAGGACAAAAGGGCTTCCCCCACAAGTGCGGATGGTAAACATGATATACGCAACCCACATCCCCAAAAGGGAACGGAAGCGTGCACTCAGGGATGTATATGCGTTGGAGCCAGTCGCCCAAAAGTTCAACCCATGGTCCTCCTTCCCGATCACTTTTGATCGAAGGGACCACCCCACTAGCATTCGTCACAGCGGATTCTCCGCATTGGTTCTAGACCCAATCATTGACGGATTTCACCTCACTAGAGTCCTCATGGACGGCGGCAGCAGCCCAAACCTGCTTTATCAGGATACAGTGCGAAAAATGGGCATAGATCCATCAAGGATTAAACCCACAAAGACGACCTTTAAAGGCGTCATACCAGGTGTAGAGGCCAGCTGTATAGGCTCAGTTACACTCGAAGTGGTCTTCGGATCCCTGGATAATTTCTGAAGCGAGGAATTAATCTTCGACATAGTCCCGTTCCGCAGTGGCTATCACGCCCTGCTCGGACGAACCGCATTTACAAAATTCAATAGGGTGCCGCAGTATGCATACCTCAAGCTCAAGATGCCAGGCCCTCTAGGACTCATTATGGTCAATGGAAACACCGAACGCTCTCTCCGAACAGAGCAACACATGGCAGCCCTCGCGGCGGAAGTACAAAGTAGCCTTTTAAGGCAATTCTCCAGTCCGGCTGTTAAGCGTCTAGACACCGTCAAGCGCACCCGAAGTAACCTACAACATGACCGTCTGGCACGTTCCGAGCAAGCATAGCAGTGCGGCCCCAACCCCAGCCCTCGCGAGACTGCGAAACCTGTACCACGCGTACATAATTACACTCTGGAAATACCATGGGCATAAGGGTAGGGGCACAACCAAGGCATGCCCAGAATGCGGCTCAACCGCACTAGGGGCTCCCGATTTTTGTGATTTTTGTTTTTTTACTTTCAGGACTCCACTATTCAGAAGACCTGTCCGACAATACAATCGCCGAACACACGATGCAACACCCAGGGAGATAGCAAGCCACGTCGAATGTCCAGGTGGTCTCTATAACGAGCTAAATACCTGTCTTACTTAAAGTCTCGCAGCTTGCCCTTGGAGGGGGACATGTGAAATGATCCCATCTCTTGCTTATCGCACTATTTGTATCATTCTGCTTTCTTAGCAGCCCTTTAATAAACAATACATAGCTCTTGTCTATTATTGCATTACTTTTTCATGTAAATATGTTCAGTCATGATATTATGCAACCATACACCTTGGTACGGCCAATACACCAGGGGCTTAAGTTCCCCAAAATACAGTGTGAGAAGACCGAACACTCTCATGAGTGCGGCACCCCGAACTTATAGCACTATATGCATCGGCTCCGAATCATGTCTTGGGTCAATAGTTGGGTTTGCCCGGCTCCCATGTTTTGGTACCTTACGTTCCGTTATATCGGCTAAGGTAGCGCTAGGAGAACTACTGCAATTGTGCCCCAGTTGAGCTGGGTTAACACCTCAGTAGAGAAAGCTAAAACTGACCGTCATGATAGGGCGAGAGACCGGTCGCTGTTCGAGAGGTTTTTCGAGTCCCTAAAGACTTATGCCACTTAGAGCGACGAGCTGGATTTATCCGGCCTAGGCGTGGATAGCACCCCGAACTCGGTCTTCTGAATACTAGGGGCTTCGCCGAAATTTAAAATTATAGAATTCTATGGCTAAGTGAGAGTGATAAAGCATTATAAGTCCAATTGCCTTGTTCATTGTGCTGAGCGCCTCCCTAGACGGACCCAAGAATGGGAACAATATCGCTCAGGTTTATCCCGAACACTCGTGGCATGGGGGTAGAAGCCGACGACTTGCATCTCTCAGATTTAATAAACAGCCGCACAAAAGGTAATATTTTAAATTCAAAAGGCGTTGCTTAGTGCATATGAACAAGTTTTCAGCGCACAGGATAAACACAAGCGAGTTTACTCAAAAATTACATCCCTGGTACATTCATTCACCACAAGACGGGCACCCTTCAGGGCGCCCTCATAATACATCTCGGGCCTGCGATGCTCCTTCCCCTCCGGTGGCCCTTCTGTCACCAGCTTCTCAGCATCCAGCTTGCCCCAGTGCACTTTAGCACGGGCAAAAGCCCTACGGGCGCCTTCGATGCATACGGAGCGCTTGATGACTTCAAGACATGGACAGGCATCCACCAGCCGCCGCACCAGCCCAAAGTAGCTCAAAGGCATGGCCTCCCCAGGCCACAGCCGGCCTATCAGGCCCTTCATGGCTTGTTCGACTGCCTTATGAAGCTCGACCAGCTGCTTCAGCTGGTCGCTCAGGGGCACCGGGTGTCCGGCCTCAGCGTACTGGGACTAGAACACCTTCTCCGTCGAGCTCCCTTCCTTGGCCTGGTAGAATGCGGCGGTGTCGGATACACTTCGGGGCAGATCTGCGAATGCTCTTGGAGAGCTCCGGATTCGGGTAAGTAACATGTAATTTACTTTCACGTGCTTGCTTTGCATAAAGAATGCCTTACCTTCCGCAATCTTTTTCATCGCCTCAATTTCCTGGAGGGCTTTTTGGGCTTCGGCCTTGGCAGATTTGGCGCTTTCAAGTGCCGAGGCAAGCTCGGACTCTCGAGTCTTCGAGTCAAGCTCTAAACTCTCATGTTTTTTCACAATAGCATTGAGCTCTTGCCGCACCTCCGCCACCTGCGCCTCTTGTTTCTCTCACTCGGTGTGCTCCACGGCCACATCGTGTTTGGCCTTGGAAAGCGCTTCCTTCAGGGTCGCCACCTCGGTTGTGGCCCCTGTAACATTCACGTTGGTCCTGTCATTATTTGCAACCAGGTATTTTTATATATACTTACATAACGTACTGCATACCTTGTCCTCGAGCTGCTTCTTGGCACGGCCGAGCTCGTTCTCGGACCGCTCGAGGCTCTGCTTCAATGCATCGACCTCCGCAGTCAGTGCGACAGAGGTCAGCAGCATAGCCTGCATTCCCATATTGACATATTTATGTTAGACTCCTGCGTATATCTTTTTAGATCCTCAGTCCGGCTTTTCTTTCCGAACGCCAAACTGAGCATCAGGGGCTACTGTCTATGCGGTAACATTTTTATATGTTTTAAATACATACCTCAAAGCCTGTTAGAAGGCTGGCACAGGCTTATGTCAGCCCGCTCTTGGCGGACTGAACCTTCTGGATCACCGCACTCATAACAGTGCGATGTTCCTTGTCGATGGAGGCGCCGTTAAGCACCTCCAGCAAATTGTCCGGCGCCTCCGGTTGGACGGAGGCCGCCGGCGTTGTAGGCTTGCCCTTCTTGCGAGGGGGCCGCCTGCCGGACTCCGAAATCGCTGAAGGTTCCGGAGCAGTGTCCGGCCCAGGGCCGGACTTAGATCCCTCTGGGGCTTCATCCCCTTTGGGCCTGGAGTCCGGGAGGTCGCCTTGCGGCGCTCCAGGACCACCTCCTCCTGGTTTAGCCCCTTTTGGGACTCCACCTCGACATCGTCTGTAGGGAGAGGGGAGGTAGCAATCGGGAGTGAAGCACTATTCACATATAATAAATCCAGGAAGCCGCTCGACGAATCGCCGAGCTGAGCCTTGGGCGGACTGCATGATTGAATACGGCGTCAGAAGGTACTATACAATAGAGGAATGCCATGAGTTATTCTGGTATCCAGATACTTACGATTTTTCCAGGGGCTTGGCCCTGGATGGCCATTCCTCTCTGCTGTCTTCGGCGTCGGAGGCATATTCCGGAAGAAGGGTCTTCCCCTTCTTGGACCCTCCGGCCTCCCCAGTTGGGCCGGCCTTTCCTTCCTCCCCCCGCTGGAGGGGGAGAGGCTTTTTCTTCCTCCTCCTTGTCTTCAGAGGAGGAGTGTGCTTTGGGGTCGTCGGGCGATGAGTCCGACACCACCAAGCGTTGGGAGCTCTTTCGAGTTCCTGTGGCCTTCTTCTTGGCCTTCTTCTCCGGCACCACGTGAGGTGCCGGGGCCAGCCGCTTCATCAAGCGTGCATCGGCTGCGCCTTCGGGCAAAGGAGCCGGACAGTTAAACCGTCCGGACGTCTTCCTCCAGTCCTGTCAAAGGAGCGGGAGCTTAGATCCCACATAGAATCGAACAATGGAAAACAAGTATCCTGTAAAGGGTAAAACGAGCTTACCTCGCTGGCTTGGCACTTTGCGCAGAATCCGTGATCCTCGGTAATGGGTGGGGGAACCTCTAAGCTCTTGAATAGCACCTTCCAGGCATCTTCGTGCGTTGTGTAGAAGAGCCTGGACAAAGTTTGGTGCTGAGCCGGGTCGAACTCCCACAAGTTGAAAGCCCGTCGTTGACACGGGAGGATCCGGCGGAAGAGCATGACCTGGACTGTGTTGACAAGCTTAACCTTCTTGTCCACCAAGTTTTGGATCCAGGTTTGGAGTCCGGTCACCTCTTCCGGATTACCCCATGATAGACCTGTCTCTTTCCAAGAGGTGAGCCGTGTGGGGATGCCAGATTGGAATTCAGGGGCCGCTACCCATTCAGGGTCACATGGCTCGATAATGTAGAACCACCCCGATCGCCACCCTTTGATGGTTTCCACAAAGGAGCCCTCGAGCCAGGTGACGTTGGGCATCTTGTCCAACATGGCGCCTCGGCACTCCGCTTGCCGGCCACCCACAACCTTCGGCTTGACATTGAAGTTCTTCAGCCATAAGCCGAAGTGGGGCTGGATGCGGAGGAAGACCTCACACACGACGATAAATGCCGAGATGTTGAGGATGAAGTTCGGGGCCAGATCGTGGAAATCCAGGCCGTAGTAGAACATGAGCCCCCGGACAAATGGGTGAAGAGGAAAGCCCAGTCCGTGGAGGAAATGGGGGAGAAACACGACCCTCTCATGGGGCCTGGGGGTGGGGATGAGCTGCCCCTCATCTGGGAGCCGGTGCGCGATGTCGTTGGACAAGTATCCGGCTTTCCTCAGCTTCTTGATTTGCCCCTCCATAATGGAGGAGGCCATCCACCTGCCTCCCACTCCGGACATGATTGGAGAAGGTTGAGGTGGGAAGTGCGGACTTGGGCGCTGGAGCTCGAGTGCGAAGGAATGGATAAGTGAAGGAGGAAGAAGGCGTAGATGGAAAGGGTAGATCCTTATCCCCTTATATGGGCGGCCGAAACTATGAGCCCCCACCAGCCTAGTAAAACTCGCTTATCTCCCCAGCGCCACGATTAATGGCGCGGTTGGGTTACCCACGCCAGTATTGATGAGAATCCAGAAATAAGGGGACACGATCTCTGCTTTGACAAGACGTGCCAAGGAAACCGCCTCGCTAAGTGCGCTAAGGTGGGATAGTAAAACGATTTCAAATAAAGGCTTGGCTGTGGCATGACATGCTACGGAATACGTCAGCAGATTAGATTTGTGCAAGTATTATTCTCTCTACGGTGGTATGTGGAACTTATTTTGCAGAGCCGGACACTATCCTTGTGTTCAACATCTTCTATGAAGTATTCGGAGGAGGAACCCGCCTTGCAATGCCAAAGACAATTTGCGTGCTGGACTCGTCGTCATTGAAGCCTCGTTCAGGGGCTACTGAGGGAGTCCTGGATTAGGGGTTGTCCGGAATGGACGGACTATGACCTTTGGTCGGACTCCCGGACTATGAAGATACAAGATTGAAGACTTCATCCCGTGTCCGGATGGGACTTCCCTTGGCGTGGAAGGCAAGCTTGGCAATATGATATGTAGATCTCCTCCCATTGTAACCGACTCTGTGTAACCCATGCCCTCTCCGGTGTCTATATAAACCAGAGAGGTTTAGTCCGTAGGACGAATAACAATCATACCATAGGCTAGCTTCTAGGGTTTAGCCTCTCTGATCTCGTGGTAGATCTACTCTTGTACTACCCATATCATCAATATTAATCAAGCAGGAGTAGGGTTTTACCTCCATTGAGAGGGCACGAACCTGGGTAAAAACATCGTGTCCCTTGTCTCCTGTTACCATCCGCCTAGACGCACAGTTCGGGACCCCCTACCCGAGATCCGCCGGTTTTGACACCGACACTCATCTTCCGATGACTCTTGGTTGTTGACCATGTTGACCACACCATGCCGGCCGCACCAAGGCCGGTGGACGAGGTGAGGCCCCAGACTGGAACAACCCGGAGATGGGGAAGACGGGGCAGTGGAGTCGCAGATGGAGAGGAGTGGGAAACTTGACTGGTTCGGGTGCACGGCAGCACAGCCGCGGTGCCGCCCACGGGAGACAGGAGCAAGAACAGAGGTTGAAGAAGGAGCACGGCTGTTGGATTAACATCCAACAGTCCAACTGCTAGAATCATTTGTTGATTAAGTTGAGAAATCCATGCATACACGTCCGCTTAGTAGGCCCACAAGTCAGCCACCAAATCTGACAGGTCCTAGCTGTCAATGGGATGAATAATTTTTTCGCAAAACAAGGAGGCACTTCCTTCCATGCGAAGATACAGCCGGTGGTCCCAGCTGTCAGGTGGAGGAAACATTTTTTCTGCTTAATAAGGAGGAACTTTCCTTGCGTGCGACCATGGACCTCGTGGGTCCCAGCCATCAGCCTCTCCATGTACAGTCCTCTTTTGATGACTCTCGTTTGTTGACCACGCCGCACCGAGCACAGCGAGGAAGTGGACGACGGCGAGGCCCCGGACGGGAACGACTCGGAGATGGGAAGACGCGACAGTGGAGTCGCAGATTGAGAGGAGGAGACGAAGGGTTATAACTAGTTATGTTGCGGCGTGGGGCTGCAGTCTGTGGAGAATAACAAGAGGTGTCGACGGGTGGAGGGATAGCCTGGCCGACGGTGGGGTTGCGCTTCGCAGCGATGTTTGCTAAGCAGAGCCGCTAGCCGCTGGAGGCCGGACCAGGCAGTCGCGGCGACGCTGGAGGAAGAAGACGAGAGATTGAAGGTGCATGCCGGCCGTTGGATATAAATCCAATGGCCGTGGATGTCACAATCATTTGTTGACCAAGTTGACAACGCCCTACGTAGGCTTCGACCTATTGGCCCACATGTCAGCCTGTAAAAATGTGGCATATATTTAACCCATGTTTTCTAGAATGTACAGTCCATTTGCTGGGCTGGTTGAACAAATAATTTCGCGTCAATCAGGCCCATATATATTTTCTAAGAAATACCTGCCCATTTGCACTTCCTTGAAATACATGAATTAGCTGGGCTCGTTATATTTTATAAGAAATCCCAGCCCATGTCAAGAAGCACTAGCGTTGAGTGAGGGCCTGGACCTGGAAAGAGTACATATTGCTACTGACTGTCTGAGAGTCGTCCGGGAAATCGAAGCACCAAAGAACCTTGGTGGACATTGTATGGTGTTTCATGAGATCAAAGAACGAAGCAATTTATTTAGGGCTTGTCTTTTTAGTCATGAACAATGCGAATGTAATGGGGAGCCTCATAGACTAGCACGTATGGCTACGTCTCTTGATATAGGTAGGCATGTGTGGCTTGATGCACCACCTGCTCATTTATGTATCCCTGTAAACATTGAACTTAGGCAATAAAGTGCGCTGTGATTCTTAAAAAAGCTAGGCTAGTTATATATATAATGTTATGTTAGAAGGAGCAATTAATATCAAAGAATAAACCAGAGAGGCACATTATATATATATATATATATATATATATATATATATAATTAACAAATTAGCGAGTTATTGCTCAAATAAAAATGAGCGCGTTATTATTAAATTGGTCATTAAAATCTTCGCAAGCTTTTGTACGCAATCACCAGGATTTTCCTTGCCTGTGAGTCAAAAACAACCAGGATTTTCCTTGCCAACTTCCGTTAAACATTTACTTTTATAAGTTAATAACACGTGGAATGTTTTTATAATGTATATATAAGTCTCTATAAAATATACGGTAATAGTAATAATATAAATATATATAATGTGGTTAGAAGGGAAAACATAAATTGGACACAACATTATTATTCTTATATATAGATAAATAGAACAGAGACCTGCGTTTTATTAAAAAAATACATTGGGCTGCGGATCTTTATGAAAAAACCCATAGGCCGGTATGGACCTCAACAAATAAGTTGAAACCACTGTCTCCGTATGTCGTGGGCTACGCATGTTAAAATACAAAACCTAGGCCTAGTTGATACTTGTTCGCCCTCTAGAGAAAAAATGATACCAGATCCCCGAGCGAACTGGATTAAAGAGGGGGCCGGCGGCACGACTGAAGAAGCACATCAGGAGCGATTTTTTTCCTTCCGTGGATGCCTCTCGATAGCGTTTTTTTACTTGCCTCTGCACCATACAACTTGTATTTTTATCCTCCCAGTCTGTCGTGGTGGACCAGTGATACGTCTCCAACGTATCTATAATTTTTGATTGCTCCATGCTACTTTATCTACTGTTTTAGGCAATATTGGGCTTTATTATCCACTTTTATATTATTTTTGGGACTAACCTATTAACCGAAGGCCCAGCCCAGATTTGTTGTTTTATGACTATTTTAGTGTTTCGAGGAAAGGAATATCAGACGGAGTCAAAACGGAACGAAATCAACTGGAGGTAATTTTTGGAATGAAAGCCACCCGATGGACTTGGAGTGCACGTCAGGAAAGAAGGGAGGTGCTCACGAGGGTGGGGGGCACGCCCACCCCCTGGGGCGCGCCCCCCTGCCTCGTGCCCCCCCCCCTTCGGTCCACCGACGTACCCCTTGCACCCATATATACCTACGTATTGTAAAACTTCCAGAATAGAAAATAGATCAGGAGTTCTTCCGCCGCAAGCCTCTGTAGCCACCAAAAGCCTCTCGGGAGCCCTTCCTGCCACCCTGCCGGAGGGGGGATCCATCACCGGTGGCCATCTTCATCATCCTTGCGCTCTCCATGACGAGGAGGGAGTAGTTCACCCTCGAGGCTGAGGGTATGTACCAGTAGCTATGTGTTTGACCTCTCTCTCTCTCGTGTTCCCTCTATGGCACGATCTTGATGTATCCCGAGCTTTGCTATTGTAGTTGGATCTTATGATGTTTCTCTCCCTCTACTCTCTTGTGATGAATTGAGTTTCCCCTTTGAAGTTATCTTATCGGATTGAGTCTTTTATGAGAACTCTTGATGTATGTCTTGCGTGGGATAACCATGGTGACAATGGGTTATTCTATTGATCCACTTGATGTATGTTTTGGTCATCAACTTGCGGGGTTCGTGACATTGGGAACCTATGCATGAGGGTTGGCACACGTTCTTGACTCTCCGGTAGTAGCTTTGGGGCACTCTTTGAAGTACTTTTATGTTGGTTGGATGAATCTGAGATTGTGTGATGCATATCGTATAATCATGCCCACGGATACTTGAGGTGACAATGGAGTATCTAGGTGACATTAGGGTTTTGGTTGATTTGGGTCTTAAGGTGTTATTCTAGTACGAACCCTTTTATAGATTGATCTGAAAGAATAACTTTGAGGTGGTTTCGTACCGTACCATAATCCCTACGTTTGTTCTCCGCTATTAGTGGCTTTGGAGTGACTCTTTGTTGCATGTTGAGGGCTTGTTATATGATCTATCTATGTTATTATTGTTGAGAGAACTTGCACTAGTGAAAGTATGAACCCTATGCCTTGTTTCCTATCATTGCAATACCATTTACCCTCACTTTTACCACTTGTTACCTTGCTGTTTTTACACTTTCAGATTACAAAAACCTATATCTACTATCTATTTTGCACTTGCATCACCATCTCTTCGTCGAACTAGTGCATCTATACAATTTACCATCGTATTGGGTGTGTTGGGGACACAAGAGACTCTTTATTATTTGGTTGCAGGGTTGCTTGAGAGAGACCATCTTCATCCTACGCCTCCTACGGATTGATAAACCTTAGGTCATCCACTTGAGGGAAATTTTCTACTGTCCTACAAACCTGTGCACTTGCAGGCCCAACAACATCTACAAGAAGAAGGTTGTGTAGTAGACATCAAGCTCTTTTCTGGCGCCATTGCCAGGGAGGTTAGCGCTTGAAAGTATATCTTTAGATCTTGCAATCGAATCTTTTTGTTTCTTGTTTTATCAGTAGTTTAGTTTATAAAAGAAAACTAAAAAATGGACTTAAGTTTGTCTCATACGCTTCATCTTTTTAATATCTTTCGTGAGAATGATGAAAAGGAAACTTGTGCTCACGTGCTAGAAGAAGAATTACATAGAATGCTTGGCATAAAATATGTGAATGATGAGCATGATTGCAATCTTGTTAGTATGAATTCCCTGAATAGCCATGATGCTAATGATATGCAAAGCCACAAGCTTGGGGAAGCTATGTTTGATGGAGATGATATTTTTTGTCCCCCAAGCTTTGATGAGAAAATTTACTATGATGAAAGCATGCCTCCTATATATGATGATTATTGTGATGACACGTATGCTTTAAAGAATAATGATAACCATGAAACGTGTCATCTTGATCTTAATTTTCAATCACATGATAGTTATTTTGTTGAGTTTGCTCCCACTACTATTCATGAGAAGAAATTTGCTTATGTTGAGAGTAGTAAATTTTCTATGCTTGTAGATCATGAAAAGAATGCTTTAGGTGATGGTTATATTCTTGAATTCATTCATGATGCTACTGAAAATTATTATGAGAGAGGAACATATGCTTGTAGGAATTGCAATAATATCAAGTTTCCTCCCTATGTGCTTAAATTCTTGAAGCTATGCTTGTGTTACCTTCCTATGCTAGTTGATTATTGTTCCCTTAAGTTGTTTGCTCAAAAAATCCCTATTCATATGAAGTGGGTTAGACTTAAATGTGCTAGTCATATTCTTCATGATGCTCCCATTATGTTTCAATTCTTATCTTTTATGTGAGCATCATTGTCATCATCATGCCTAGCTAGAAAGGCCTTAAAGAAAAGTGCTTGTTGGGAGACAACCCAATATTTATCCTTACTGTTTTTGTGTGTCCACATGATTATGCTACTGTAGTAATCATGTTTTATAGCTTTTGTTTCAATAAAGTTCCAAGTAGAACCTTTGGGAAGACTTGGGTGAAGTTTATGTGATCTTGCTGTAAAAAACAGAAACTTTAGCGCTCACGAGATTAGCTGCCATTTTTTACTGGGGAGTGCTTTTAGGTTGATTCGTTTTGCATATGATTAATAGACAAATTTCTCAGGTCCAGAAATTTATTTCATAATTTTTAGGGTTCAGGAAGTATACGTTTGATACGGATTACTACAGACTGTTCTGTTTTTGACAGATTCTGTTTTCATTGTGTTGTTTGCTTATTTTGATGAATCTATGAGTAGTATCGGAGGGTATGAACCATATAGAAGTTAGAATACAGTAGATATTACACCAATATTAATTTAGAATGAGTTCATTACAGTACCTATGTGGTGGTTTTAATTTCTTATACTAACGGAGGTTACGAGTTTTGTGTTGACTTTTGTGTGGTTGAAGTTTTCAAGTTTTGGGTAAAGATTCGATGGACTATGGAATAAGGATTGGAAAGAGCCTAAGCTTGGGGATGCCCAAGGCACCCCAAGGTACTATTCAAGGACAACCAAGCAACTATGCTTGGGGATGCCCCGGATGGCATCCCCTCTTTCGTCTTCGTTCATCGGTAACTTTACTTGGAGCTATATTTTTATTCGCCACATGATATGTGTTTTGCTTGGAGCGTCATTTTATCGTGTTAGTATTTGCTTGCTGTTAGTTAGATTAATGTTTTGCATCTTTATTTTCAATGAAAAAGTCAAGGATAGCCTTTGCCATGCTTATTTTGCTAGTATACATGTTGCTGTTTGAAAACAGAAAGTTTACTGCTGTTGCAAAAATTCCCTAGAAAAATCAGAGAATGGTATAACGTTGAATATTTTTGCATATTAAGCTCTGGTAAATTTATTACAGTGGGAATTTTAGTTCATAATTTTTGGAGTCAGGGAAGTATTGTTACTCTTGCATTCTTTATAGACTGTACTGTTTTGGCAGATTGCTGTTATGGTTGCATTGTTTGCGTATGTTTGCTTGTTTAATGATTCTATTTGAGGATAGGAGTATTAAATATACAGAGTCATTTAGTATGCAATGTTGAATAATAATTTTAGTGATTTGTTACAGTAGAAAATGATAAGGTTTTGCATTGGTTTATAGTAACCTATCTCACGAGTTCTTGTTGAGTTTGTTGTGAATGAAGCTTTTGATAAAAAGAGAAACCATGATAAGAGAGGAATTAAGGAGACACAAAAGTTCAAGCTTGGGGATGCCCAAGGCACCCCAAGATAATATTTCAAGAAGTCTCAAGCATCTAAGCTTGGGGATGCCCCGGTAGGCATCCCACCTTTCTTCTTCAACAACTATCGGTTAGTATTGGTTCAGCCTAAGTTTTTGCTTCTTCACATTAGTTGTGCTATCCTTGCAATGTCATTTTGTTTTGCTTTGCTTGCTGTTTGAATAAGATACCAAGATCTGAAATTCTTTAGTGGGAGAGTCTTCACATAGTTGCATAATTATTCGACTACTCATTGATCTTAAATTATATCTTTCGGAGTAGTTTTTGTCATTGCTCTAGTACTTCACTTAGATCTTTTAGAGCACGGTGGTGGATTTGTTTTAAAGAAACTGTTGATCTCGCATTCTTCACTTAGATTATTTTGAGAGTCATTAATAGCATGGTAATTTACTTAACATTAATATACTTGGTATTCAATATATGTGAAACTTTCTTTTGAGTGCGTTGAATACTAAGATAAGTTTGATGCTTGATAATTGTTTTGAGATATGAGGTGATAATATCAAAGTGATGCTAGTTGGGTGATTATGAATTTAAAGAATGCTTGTGTTGAAGTTTGTGATTCCCGTAGCATGCACGTATGGTGAACCGCTTTGTGATGAAGTCGGAGCACAATTTTATTTATTGATTGTCTTCCTTATGAGTGACGGTCAGGGACGAGTGATGGTCTTTTCCTACCAATCTATCCCCCTAGGAGCATGCGCGTAGTGCTTTGGTTTTTGATTACTTCTAAATTTTTGCAACAAGTGCATGAGTTCTTATGACTAATGTTGAGTCCATGGATTATACGCACTGTCATCCTTCCACCATTGCTAGCCTTTCTAATACCGCGCACCTTTCGCCGGTATCATACACCCACCATATACCTTCCTCAAAACAGCCACCATACCTACCTATTATGGCATTACCATAGCCATTCCGAGATATATTGCCATGCAACTTTCCACTGTTCCATTCATACGACACACATTACTTTTGTCATATGGCTTTTTGCATGAACACATAGTTGACATTGTATTTGTGGCAAAGCCACCGTTCATAATTCTTTGATACATGCCACTCTTGATTCATTGCATATCCCGGTGCACCGCCGGAGGCATTCATATAGAGTCATATTTTGTTCTAAGTATCGAGTTGTAATTGTTGAGTTGTAAGAAAAATAAAAGTGTGATGATCATCATTAGAGCATTGTCCCAGTGAGGAAAGGATGATGGAGACTATGATTCCCCCATAATTCGGGATGAGACTCCGGACGAAAAATTAAAAATAAAGTGGCCATAAAAAAAGGAGAAAAGGCCCAAACAAAAAAAATTGAGAGAAAAAGAGAGAAGGGACAATGTTACTATCCTTTTACCACACTTGTGCTTCAAAGTAGCACCATGATCTTCATAATAGAGAGTCTCATATGTTGTCACTTTCATATACTAGTGGGAATTTTTCATTATAGAACTTGGCTTGTATATTCCAATGATGGGCTTCCTCAAAAGTGCCCTAGGTCTTCGTGAGCAAGCAAGTTGGATGCACACCCACTTAGTTTCTTTTGTTGAGCTTTCATATATTTATAGCTCTAGTGCATCCGTTGCATGGCAATCCCTACTCACTCACATTGATATCTATTAATGGGCATCTCCATAGCCCGTTGATACGCCTAGTTGATGTGAGACTATCTTCTCCTTTTTTGTCTTCTCCACAACCACCATTCTATTCCACATATAGTGCTATGTCCATGGCTCACACTCATGTATTGAGTGAAAGTTGAAAGAGTTTGAGATTATTAAAGTATGGAACAATTGCTTGGCTTGTCATAGGGGTTGTGCATGATTTAAATATTTTGCGTGCGGAAGATGGAGCATAGCCAAACTATCTGATTTTGTAGGGATAACTTTCTTTGGCCATGTTATTTTGAGGAGACATAATTTCTTAGTTAGTATGCTTGAAGTATTATTATTTTTATGTCAATATGAACTTTTGTCTTCAATCTTTCGGATCTGAATATTCATACCACAATTAAGAAGATTTACATTGAAATTATGCCAAAGTAGACGCATCAAAAATTCTTGTTTTATCATTTACCTACTCGAGGACGAGCAGGAATTAAGCTTGGGGATGCTTGATACATCTCCAACGTATCTATAATTTTTGATTGCTCCATGCTACTTTATCTACTGTTTTAGGCAACATTGAGCTTTATTATCCACTTTTATATTATTTTGGGACTAACCTATTAACCGGAGGCCCAGCCCAGATTTGCTGTTTTATGCCTATTTCAGTGTTTCGAGGAAAAGGAATATCAGACGGAGTCAAAACGGAACGAAATCAACTGGAGGTTATTTTTGGAAGGAAAGCCACCCGATGGACTTGGAGTGCACGTCAGGAAAGAAGGGAGGTGCTCACGAGGGTGGGGGGCGCGCCCCCCTGCCTCGTGCCCCCCCCTTCGGTCCACCGACGTACCCCTTCCACCCATATATACCTACGTATCATAAAACTTCCAGAACAGAAGATAGATCGGGAGTTCCACCGCCGCAAGCCTCTGTCGCCACCAAAAACCTCTCGGGAGCCCTTCCCGGCACCCTGCCGGAGGGGGGATCCATCACCGGTGGCCATCTTCATCATCCCGGCGCTCTCCATGACGAGGAGGGAGTAGTTCACCCTCGAGGCTGAGGGTATGTACCAGTAGCTATGTGTTTGACCTCTCTCTCTCGTGTTCTCTATCGTGTTCCCTCTATGTCATGATCTTGATGTATACCGAGCTTTGCTATTGTAGTTGGATCTTATGATGTTTCTCCCCCTCTACTCTCTTGTGATGAATTGAGTTTCCCCTTTGAAGTTATCTTATCGGATTGAGTCTTTTATGAGAACACTTGATGTATGTCTTGCATGGGATAACCGTGGTGACAATGGGTTATTCTTTTGATCCACTTGATGTATGTTTTGGTGATCAACTTGCGGGTTTCTTGACATTGGGAACCTATGCATAGGGGTTGGCACACATTCTTGACTCTCCGGTAGTAGCTTTGGGGCACTCTTTGAAGTACTTTTATGTTGGTTGGATGAATCTGAGATTGTGTGATGCATATCGTATAATCATGCCCACGGATACTTGAGGTGACAATGGAGTATCTACGTGACATTAGGGTTTTGGTTGATTTGTGTCTTAAGGTGTTATTCTAGTACGAACTCTTTTATAGATTGATCCGAAAGGATAACTTTGAGGTGGTTTCGTACCCTACCATAATCTCTACGTTTGTTCTCCGCTATTAGTGGCTTTGGAGTGACTCTTTGTTGCATCTTGAGGGCTTGTTATATTATCTATCTATGTTATTATTGTTGAGAGAACTTGCACTGGTGAAAGTATGAACCCTAGGCCTTGTTTCCTATCATTGCAATACCACTTACGCTCACTTTTACCACTTGTTACCTTGCTGTTTTTACACTTTCAGATTACAAAAACCTATATCTACTATCTATTTTGCACTTGTATCACCATCTCTTCGCCGAACTAGTGCAGCTATACAATTTACCATTGTATTGGGTGTGTTGGGGACACAAGAGACTCTTTGTTATTTGGTTGCAGGGTTGCTTGAGAGAGACCATCTTCATCCTACGCCTCCTACGGATTGATAAACCTTAGGTCATCCACTTGAGGGAAATTTGCTACTGTTCTACAAACCTGTGCACTTGCAGGCCCAACAAGGTCTATTAGAAGAAGGTTGTATAGTAGACATCAACCAACCGCCCATTTGCTGGGCGGGCAACCTACAGAAACTACCACTCGATTTTTCAATAAGCCCCAAAAACAACGCAGTACTATGTTTGTTTTGAAGCCGAAAACATTACGGCAGGGGTTGAGCGGGGGAGAGGGGAAGACAGAGTAATAGAAAGATTAAAAAGAGCTGATGCGCCATTGCTACCCTAACAAAGCAGGTGCAATTCTTCTCGGGAAGAAGGTGTGCCTTTGACACCCACACGTCATATACCCCACAGTAGGCATACTAACAAGTTCACACACAAATACAACAAATAAAGGTAAACATTCGTATCAAACTCAGGTTCACAGGACACGTTCATATTCATAGCCAACATTCACTATCAACCACTCAAAAGATTCATATATACACAAGCTCATCATATCTATGCATCCAAATGATTGATAGATCACACGACAATATTCATGCATAATTCACAAAAAGATTCAGATATACACATGTTCAGTATGTTTATGCATCCAAATGATTGAGATCACAGCCAATATGATCCATGGATGAGTTCTTGTACGGGTAAACTTTCGAGTACATAAGAGGCAGCACAGACAATCTGAACTTTGCTTGTAGGTTTATCCTCAAATAGTGGCCTCGTGCCGAGCGAGGTTTGAGCAACTTGGCCACTACTTTCATCCAACTAGTTTACTGGCTCATCTTGGTCCTGTAGCTCGCCAAAATTCTACATTGCAGACGAGAAAGGAGGCGGTTGAGAAAATGAACCACCCAAATTTTTTGTGCAGTTCAACTGAAATGGAGGATCCCTGGCGTACAGAATGATTAAGTGCTAGATGAATATACGCATCAACCAACTTGTCTGGAGTCTTTAGACTCCATGCCATACAGTTCGCTACCATATCTGCTGATAACCAAAAGGCACAAGTTGGGACCAAAGACTGGACTGTGTTCTTCTGGGCTATGCGCCAAGCAATATTTTTGGCGTTCACTCTCCTAATACATGGGAGTTTGACAACTGGTTGATGCTGTTGATACTCGAATGAATATAGGCACTTCTTGTCAACATTGATGCTTGTCTGAGTGAACTTTGGAGTACATGGCAGCAACATAAGTATCTGTCCATCTAATCATTTTGTGTAGTTCTACTGAAATCACCCAATGCAATGATTTGCCTGCGAGTTCAGGCTCCAAGTTACTCCTTTATAAAATCGGCAAACAGTAGCACAATACCAAATTACCAATACATGACAAGCACAATAATCAGGATAAAGACCAGTACCAACCTGTGTGAGGTAGCATATCAATTACTACTTCCTTTGACTGGAAGCCGAGATAAGCGAAGCGACTGACAGCGAAGGAAGAAAGCAAGCCGAGATTAGCGACTGGCAGGAAAGGACGGAAGCTGTCGAGGCAATGAAGCACCAAAAGTTTTTGTGCAGTTCCACCAAAATCGAGCATCCCTGTAGGCACATATATTGAGAGAGTGAAATTACTGTAATAGTGGGACTAGATGATGAAACATACACTAACAAATAGAAGCACCCTCATTATCTTAATGTGTAAAGTTAGCAACATAGTAGTCTTGCTTAAAGAGAGGTATTAGTTTATTTAATCAGTGCCAATTGGCTCAACACTCAAAGCATTGCCATTTATCATAGGTTGCAAAACTTTAACGTGCAAAGATAAAGGAGTTTCTTAGGACAGCAGCACGATACAAATAGAGATGACAACAAACTAATATGGATGAAGGCCTTAGGCCCGCACCAACCTGAGAAAAAAAAATCTTATTCATGTAGTCCCATAAGAGATGATAAAGCACTCACTGGAATTACACAATAGTATATATTTTTGTGCACTTCAAATGTATGGTTGAAATCACTCTTGTTTACCAGTGCTGAGATTATATCGAAATGTTATCAAGAACTTCTAGCAGAGTTAAAGCACTGGTTGGGATACAGTTCATTGTATTGTGTTGTGTAGTTCCACTAAAATGTATGATTGGCACAACATGATCCCTGTTTGCACAAGTAGGAACAAGGTGAAACCTTCATTAGGTTAGTGAGAAAGTATAGGAAGACATTAGCATATTACTCAAATAGTAGCATCAAATTCAGGATGGACAATACGTAAAACATAGCCTCATTGAACCAATGGCAATAAATTGACATGCAAAACAATAGCACTATTATGTCATGACACTAATAATATTCCATCCCTGCTCCACCACATGATTCACCTCCATAGACAAACATACACACATACTCCCTCCGTCCGAAAATACTTGTCATCAAAATGGACAAAAAAGATGTATCTAAAACTAAAATACATCTTGACACATCCCCTTTTATTCATTTTGATGACAAGTATTTCAGGACGGAGGGAGTACATGATTCAGCATAGGGTCCTACTAAAGATTTGTTTAACTCCGACAGGAAAATTAGACAGCAATAAATTAGTGGTACTTAAGTACTCCTAATTAATTAAATGAGACAACATAAGTGGAAGGGCTCCCTGGAGGATCGTCTCACATGTAAGGTAGTCGTTTTTAGAGCCCTAGAATGGCCTCGACTGAGGCCTCTGGCTTCAGCAAGATCGCCTTGGCACTGTTTATTCTTCTTATTCTTCCTCTTCATGCTCTGTTTCTCTTTCTCCTCACCAGTTGGTGAAACCAAGTACATGATTGGCCTTCTAGTTCATAATTGGTTTTGTCAGTGAGGGAGTACAAGTGTACTAGTAAAAAATAGCATTATTTTCTCATGGCAGTCGGAAAATACAGACGAACACATGCATTAAATATCATTCTTACCTAAAGGAAGGTTATGGTGCCAATATGGATGATGAGGATTGGAACACAGATCTCCCTTTGTGTAGCTCCACCGAAATGAACCAACTGTTCCATTCTGACATTCCAGTTAAACAGCACAAAAGTCACTTCTTTTAAGAAGAGTTTTGTGCAGTGCACCAAAAGGTCACAACAGCAACCAGGTGAATTGGATATCCCTGTTTGCACAAAAAGGTACAGAGGAAACAGTCAGAGTCTCAAACAATTACAGGTAAAAACATTTGGCTAAACTTGTCGTGGCTTATAACAGTGACTGGCTTCATTTTTACAAGGGACATTAGATTCAGAACAGCTAAATATTTGGTATAAGGGCATGGGACAGTGGGTGCACCAGCAGTCCAACACCATGTATGTAAACAGGGGCATAAATTGGTGATTCATAGTTTGTTCCCCTTAGAAACAAACATCCAAGAAACATATCTAGGTTGGTCCCATTTTTGTTCTCTCTAGCCACCTACTCCTATGTGTGGATAGCAAATTTAGTCCTGGTCATACCACTGTGTACAGCGTTACCCCTATATTTCCCTTTTCGACAAAGATACCGGTTGGATGACCAGTCTGTACTACTTTCACCCCCTTTCCTTCCTGTTTGTACCAAGTCCGATGTACATACTAAATTCCCCCACCCTCACTTTATTTCTTGTTTGAACCAAGTACTCCCTCCGTCCGGAATTACTTGTCATCAAAATGGATGTGTCTAGAACTAAAATACATATAGATACATCCATTTCAATGACAAGTATTTTCGGACGGAGGGAGTACAAGATTCGACTCCATGAAGTAGCTTTACCTCTAACAATAGAAGAAAAAAATGTAGGTGACGTTGGACCATCCGATCGAGAGGGGCTGAGAGGTAGAAAATTATGCACATGCAGCGACATAGTGAGCTGGGGAAGTAGAGCTAAGGCGGTTTCGAACGAAGATATACCTGAAGGTCGTGGGGATGTGGATAGGTGGGCAGCGGGAGGCCGGATCCGCCCACAGGCAGCGACGAAGGGATCGGAGGACCTCCTATGCCGGTGCTCAGCCAGAGATAACGGTGTGGCCGGCAGTGGGTCTCCTCCCTCACTGTCGACGATGGCCTAAACGCTGCCCCTCCTCCCCTTCACCGGCGGAGGGGGATACGTCCGGATCTTTAACCAGCAGTGAGGATAGAAAGACAGTGTTTTTTGAAGGGAGAAAGACAATGTTACTACCCCTATCTTGTTTAGATCTGGAGAGGATGAGAGTGTGTGAATAGAGCAACCCTAGCAAGCAAGCGCAGAGGCTCCAGCCTATATATACGTAGTGGGGTAGTTTTCCTTTTTCACTCCATCAAAACAATCGTTTAAAATTGTGTACTACTACATGCCAGGTCGCGGTTTTTTCTAGTTGTTGATTGTTTTTTGAAATAGCTACCCGCTTGTTCCAAGTGGTGTTACGGTGTGCCAGGTCGCACTTTGGATCGTTCAAGTCCGGTACTACAAGTCCCTCCATTAAATGAACAACCACCCCCTCGTAAAAATTGTGAACAAGCCCACGGCTAAAATTAGCGGAAACGTGGGTTGCCCCAACATGCATTATTATTTATATTTTATACTCCCTCCGTTCCTAAATATAAGTCTTTTTTATTAGCCACACCCAAGACAAGAATTTTTTTTATTAGCAGTGAACCCCGCATGTCATAGATAAAAAAATTGTGGCAATACTACCTTAGGCAAGCCAAAGTGTGTCTAACAATTTGAGAAACTCAAGTTAGGCAAGTGCGGCAAAAACAATATGGCAACATAAGACAAACATAGTCACAATCCAAACAGCCCCGTAATTTTTTGTGACATGCATGGAAATTTTGTTAGTTAAATTTATAGTCAAAATTTGGCAAGGTGCATCAAATCAACACATGCAAGTATCAAACGGAAGTTCACGGCATGCATCCATGCGTTATACTCCCTCCATTTCCAAATATAAGTCTTTTTAGAGATTGCAACAAGTGACTACATACGAAGCAGAATATGTCTACATACATCCGTATGTTGTAGTCCATTTGAAATGTGTAAAAAGACTTATATCGAGTGAAGTGCTTTGATGTGTCGCGTCAACTCATACAAGACCGAGAAATTTGATTACTACAACGCCCTCTCCCTCGCGGATTGAGCTCCGGTTCCTTAACTGCACCTGCCTTTAGCTGCATGACAGGAGGGCCAACCACCTGTTGGGCCCACCTGTCATAGACGCAAAGGCAGGAGCAGTAAGTAGAAGCTTTCGCTACACGCTATCCCTCTCGCTTGAGGTGGACGGACATGCAACAGCGGATTGGATACTATAGAAGTAGGAGTAACATCATTGTTCGTCTTCTCGAAGAGGCGAAGAGCCAAGCGCAACCCGAATGTGACAGTTGCGAACGCTCGCGTGGTGCGGTGCCTTGGAGCACGCATATAGTAGCCAGGCTCTTGCATGAGACAAAATTGCTATTTGAGCCCACTATCGTAGTACTAGTACTTGCTACTCCCTCCGTCTAGGTGAGTAAGTCCTTGAATTTGTAGCTAAGCTTCCCTCATTGAATTGTTTAACAATTAAACTCCATCATCCATTAGTTGATACTCATTCTGCATAGGTCCACGCGCTTAGCACCGTTTCCTCCTGCGGTCACCAATGTTTATTTTCTAATTAATAGCATTGCATGCAATGAACTAGCCACTGCAAGTCATTAAAAGCATGCACACCTCTCATCTCTTATTGGTTGGTTTGTCAAGAAACAAGAAACAAGGTAGAAGTTAATGCACCACGCCTAAGTGTTTTGGGACTATTTGGTTTTCGTAAGATGACTTAGACTAGCCACAGTGGGAGTAAGTTCAGCAGTAACATCGAGTCCAACTCAGCAAATTTGCTTATGTGGCAATGAGTTAATGAGGAGAGAGGTAGTTATAGTTACTTAGCTAGTTACTCTAACATCACATGCCCCAATGCAATATGAGTCTATAACCTAATAAATGAAGCTTTGCATGTTACCACACTTATGTTAGTACCCACTATGAAGGCAGTAATAAAGTCTAGGGATATGTGTATGTTACTAGTGTATGTTACTCACCATTGTGGCTAGTTTTACACACCTAGACGGAGGGAGTAGTATAGACCTGTAAACTGGAAAGGAGTATTTGCCTTTCTAGAGATTTCAACAAGTGACTAGACTACACCACATGCAGTACTCCCTCCCTTCCGGTTTATAGGGCTCAAATATCAAGTCTCATGAACCAAGGCATTTTGCGATTGGAGGAATGTATCTCGTTGAGGGAGTCCTGGACTAGGGGGTGTCCGGATAACCGAACTATCATCATCGGCCGGACTCCAAGACTATGAAGATATAGGATTGAAGACTTCGTCCCGTGTCCGGATGGGACTTTCCTTGGCGTGGAAGGCAAGCTTGGCAATACGGACATGTAGATCTCCTACCATTGTAACCGACTCTGTGTGACCCTAGCCCTCTCCGGTGTCTATATAATCCGGATGGCTTTAGTCCGTAGGACGAACAACAATCATACCATAGGCTAGCTTCTAGGGTTTAGCCTCCTTGATCTCGTGGTAGATCTACTCTTGTAATACCCACATCATCAATATCAATCAAGCAGGACGTAGGGTTTTACCTCCATCAAGAGGGCCCGAACCTGGGTAAAACATCATGTCCCTTGTCTCCTATTACCATCCGCCTAGACGCACAGTTCGGGACCCCCTACTAGAGATCCGCCGGTTTTGACACCGACATTGGTGCTTTCATTGAGAGTTCCTCTGTGTTGTCACCGATAGGCTCGATGGCTTCTTCGATCATCAACAACGACGTAGTCCAGGGTGAGACCTTCCTCCCTGGACAGATCTTCGTATTCGGCGGCTTTGCACTGCGGGCCAATTTGCTTGGCCATCTGGAGCAGATCGAAAGCTACGCCCCTGGCCGTCAGGTCAGATTTGGAAGTTTGAACTTCACGGCTGACATCCGCAGCGACTTGATCTTCGATGGATTCGAGCCACAGCCGAGCGCGCCGCATTGTCACGACGGGCATGACTGAGCTCTGCAGCCGGATAGTAACCTGGAGGCCGCACACGAGTCCGCTCTGATCTTCAATTCGGAGCCGGCTGCGCAGATCGAGGACGGGTGGCTAGACACCGCCTCAGGGGCTGCAACCTCTATGGCGATAGAGCCGAACACTGACCTTGTCCCTCATGAAGCTCGTGACTCCGAGGTGCCAGACTCCTCGCCAGACTCCGAACCTCCCGCGCCCCCTCCAATCGAATCCGATTGGGCGCCGGTCATGGAGTTCACCGCTGCGGACATCTTTCAACACTCACCTTTTGGCGATATCTTGAGTTCGCTAAAGTATCTCTCGTTATCAGGAGAGCCCTGGTCGGACTGCGGTTAGGATGGTTGGGATGCGGACGACGAAGAAATTCAAAGCCCACCCACCACCCACTTAGTAGCCACTGTCGATGATCTAACTGACATGCTAGACTTCGACTCTGAAGACATCGATGGTATGGACGATGATGCTGGAGACAACCAAGAACCAACGCCTACTGGGCACTGGAAAGCCACCTCATCATATGACATATACATGGTGGATATCCCAAAGGATGGGAATGGCGAAGGAACAGCGGAGGATGACCCCTCCAAGAAACAGCCCAAGCGCTGGCGTCTGCAGTGCCGCTCTAAATCCCGCCACAGCAAGAATGGAGATTCCGGCACCGGAGATAATAACACCCCAGACAGTGCCGAAGATAACCCCCTCCAGCCAGATTCAGCATAGGAGGACGGAGACGCCAGCCCTCATGAGAAGCAGCAGACGAAGAAGTAGAGGATTACATGCCTCCCTCCGGAGACGAGGCAAGCCTCGACGACGACGAATTCGTCGTGCCTGAGGATCCTGTCGAACAAGAGCGTTTTAAACGCAGGCTTATGGCCACGGCAAACAGCCTCAAGAAAAAGCAGCAGCAGCTTAGAGCTGATCAAGATCTGCTAGCCGACAGATGGACTGAAGTCCTTGCGGCCGAAGAGCATGAGCTCGACCGCCCCTCCAAAAGCTACCCTAAACGCAAGCTGCTCCCCCGATTAGAGGAGGAGGCATATGAACCTGCATCACCAGCAGACAATACGGCTGACCGACCACCCCGTGGCCGCGACAGAGAGGCCTCTAGGCCCTCCACCAGAACCGTACCCCGGCATCGCTCGAAAAGCACAAGGCCACAGGGGAATGCTCCGGACTTGCGAGATATATTGGAGGATAAGGCAAGACAATCAAGATCGATCTATGGATCGCGTGGGCGCCCCATGATACGCGACGACAACCGTCGCGCCGGACACAGTAAGTCCGGCCGGGCCGAACAAAATATACAAAGCTCTTTTGAACTCCGTCGTGATATCGCCCAGTACAGAGGCGCCGCACACCCACTATGCTTCACAGATGAAGTAATGGATCATCAAATCCCCGAAGGGTTTAAACCCGTGAACATTGAATCTTATGATGGCACAACAGACCCCGCGGTTTGGATTGAGGACTATCTCCTTCATATCCACATGGCCCGCGGTGATGATCTCCACGCCATCAAATATCTCCCACTCAAGCTTAAAGGACCAGCCCGGCATTGGCTTAACAGCTTGCCAGCAGAGTCAATTGGGAGGTGGGAAGACCTGGAAGCCGCATTCCTCGATAACTTCCAAGGCACGTACGTGCGACCACCAGACGCTGACGACCTAAACCATATAATTCAGCAGCCAGACGAATCGGCCAGACAATTATGGACACGGTTCTCAACCAAGAAAAATCAAATCGTCGATTGTCCGGATGCGGAGGCCCTCGCGGCCTTCAAACATAACATCCGCGATGAGTGGCTTGCCCGGCACCTGGGACAGGAAAAGCCGAAATCCATGGCAGCCCTCACATCACTCACGACCCGCTTCTGCGCGGGTGAGGACAGCTGTCTAGGACGCAGCAACAACCTCAGTAAAAATTATGGCAGTCCGGATATCAAGGACCGCAATGGCAAGCCGCGTCGCAACAAGAACAAATGCCGCATTAACGGCGACAATAGTGAGGATACGGCAGTCAATGCCGGATTCAGAGGCTCTCAACCCGGTCAACGGAAAAAGCCATTCAAAAGAACTACTCTGGGTCCGTCCAATTTGGAACAAATACTCGACTACTCGTGCCAGATACACGACACCCCTAAAAAGCCAGCTAACCACACCAATAGGGACTATTGGGTATTCAAGCAGGCGGGAAAGTTAATTGCCGAAAACAACGACAAGGGGCTGCATAGCGACGACGAGGAAGAGACCCGACCGCCGAACAATACAGGACAGAAGGGTTTCCCCCCACAAGTGCGGACGGTGAACATGATATACGCAACCCACATACCCAAAAGGGAGCGGAAGTGTGCACTCAGGGATGTATATGCGATGGAGCCAGTTGCCCCGAAGTTCAATCCGTGGTCCTCCTGCCCAATCACTTTTGACCGAAGGGACCACCCCACCAGCATCCGCCACGGCGGATTCGCCACATTGGTTTTAGACCCAATCGTTGACGGATTTCACCTCACCAGAGTCCTGATGGACGGCGACAGCAGCCTGAACCTGCTTTATCAGGATACAGTGTGCAAAATGGGCATAGACCCCTCAAGGATTAAACCTACAAAGACGACCTTTAAAGGCGTCATACCAGGTGTAGAGGCCAATTGTACAGGCTCAGTTACACTGGAAGTGGTATTCGGATCCCCGGATAACTTCCGAAGCGAAGAGTTAATCTTCGACATAGTTCCGTTTCGCAGCGGCTATGATGCTCTGCTCGGACGCACCACGTTTGCAAAGTTCAACGCGGGACCACACTACGCATACCGTAAGCTCAAGATGCCAGGCCCTCGAGGAGTCATCACGGTCAACGGAAACAGTGAACGCTCTCTCCGAACGGAGGAACATACAGCGGCTCTCGTGGAAGAAGTACAATGCAGCCTCTTAAGGCAATTCTCGAGTCTGGCTGTTAAGCGACCGGACACGGCTAAACGCGCCCGGAGTAACCTACGACAAGACCAACCGGCACGTTCTGAGCACGCGTAGCAATGCGGCCCCAACCCCAGCCCCTATAAAATTCCAAGACGGGTCCTTTGCGTACATCATTACACTCTGAAGATACCACGGGCATCGGGGGAGGGGCACCACCACGATAGGCCCAGAATGCGGCTTAACCACACCAGGGGCTCTCAAGTGTGTCATTCTTTTTTTCTTTTTTTACCCACAGGACCCCGTTCATCAGAGGCCCTGCCCGGCAGAAGACCTGCCGAACTCATGATGCAACAGCCAGGGAAGGAGAAAGGCTACGACGAATATCTAGGTGGTCTCTATTATGAGCATTAAATCTGTTTTATACACCATTCCGCAGCATACCCCTGGAGGGGGACATGTTTAATAGTCCCATCTCTTGCTTATCACACCATTTGTATTGTTCTGCATTCACAACAGTATTTCTTGAATAAACAATACACCTTTTTGCTTACAATTGCATTCCTTTCTTATACATATGTTCATTTATGACATGTTGCATCCGTACACTTTGGTACGGCTAAATGCACCAGGGGCTTATGTTTCCCGCATCATGGTGCGATAAGTCCGAACACTTTCACAAGTGCGGCACCCCGAACTTATAGCATTATATGCATCGGCTCCGAATCATGTCTTGGGTCAATAGTTGGGTTTGCCCGGCTCCCATGTTTTGGTACCTTATGTTCCGTTGTATCGGCTAAGGTAGCACTGGGAGAACCACTGCGATTGCGCCCCAGTTGAGCTGGGCGAGCGCCTCAGTGGAGAAAGCTAAAACTGACTGTCATGATGAGGCGAGAGCCGGTCGCTGTTCGAGAGGTTTTTTCGAGTCCCTCAAGACTTATGCCGCTTAGAGCGAGGAACCGGCTTTGTCCGGCCCAGGCGTGGATAGCGCCCCAAATTCGGCCTTCCGAACACTAGGGGCTTCGCCGAAATTTAAAATTATAGAATTCTATGGCTAAGTGAGAGTGTTCAAGCATTATAAGTCCGGTTGCCTTGTTCGTTGTGTTGAGCGCCTCCCTAGATGGACCCAAAAATGGGAACAAGAGTGCTCAAATTTATCCCGAACACCCCAGCACTCGTGGCATGGGGGCCGAAGCCGACGACTTGCCATCTCTCAGATTTGATAAACGGCCGCACAGAAGGTAATATTTTAAATTAACAAGCGTTGCTTAGCGCATATGAACAAAGTTTTCAGCGCACAGGATAACAAAATGCGAGTCTACTCAAATATTACATCTTTGGAGCACTCACCCGCAATAGTGCGTGCACCCTTCAGAATAGTCTTATAATACATCTCGGGCGTACGATACTCCTTGCCCAGCGGTGGCGCGTCCGTCACAAGCTTCTCAGCATCCATCTTGCCCCAGTGCACCTTTGCGCGGGCAAGGGCCCGACGGGCACCTTCAATACTGGCGGGGTGCTGGATGACTTCAACCCATGGACACGCATCCACCAGCCGCCGCACCAGGCCGAATTAGCTCCCAAGCACGGCCTCCTTAGGCCACAGCCGAACTATGAGGCCCCTCATGGCCTGTTTGGCCACCTTGTGGAGCTCGACCAGCTGCTTCAGCTGGTCGCTAAGGGGCACCGGATGTCCGGCCTCAGCATACTGAGACCAGAAGACCTTCTCCATCGAGCTCCCCTCCTCGGCCCGGTAGAAAGCGGCAGCATCGGACACGCTGCAAGGAAGATTTGCGAACGCTCCTGGAGAGCTCCGAATTCGGGTAAGTGATAGGTAATTCACACTCAAATGCTTACTTTGCATGAAAAATGCCTTACCCACTGCTATTTTCTTCAATGCCTTGATTTCTTGGAGGGCCTTGTAGGCTTCAGCCTTAGCGGCTTTGGCACTCTCAAGAGCCGATCCAAGCTCGGACTCTCGAGTCTTCGAGTCACGCTCCAGGCTCTCATGTTTTTCCACGAGATCCTGGAGCTCTTGCTATATCTCCGCCACCCGCGCCTCCTGCTTCTCTCGCTCGGTGCGCTCCGCGGCCGCATTATGTTTGGCCGCGGACACCGCCTCCTTCAGGGTCGCCACCTCAGTCGTGGCACCTGCAATACCCACGTTATCCTTGTCAATTTTCTTGCAACCAAATCCTTTTCTGTAAGGTACAATCTTAATATGGTGTTATTCACCTTCCTTGTCCTCGAGCTGCTTCTTGGCACGGCCGAGCTCGTTCTCGGACCGCTCGAGGCTTTTCTTCAAAGTATTGACCTCCGCAGTCAGTGTGGCAGAGGTCAGCAGCGCAGCCTTTAACCCCATATTGACATATTTCATGACTCCTGCGTATATCTTTTTAGATCCTCAGTCTAGCTTTTCTTTCCGAATACCGAACCGAGCGTCAGGGGCTACTGTCTATGTGGTACTATTCTACATATATCAAAATTCTTACCTCAAAGCCTGTTAGAATGCTGCTGCAGGCTTCGGTCAGCCCGCTCTTGGCGAGCTGAACCTTCTGAATCACCGCACTCATGAAGGTGTGATGTTCCTCTTTGATGGAGGCGCCATTGAGCGCCTCCAGCAAGCTATCCGGCGCCTCCGGTTGGACGGAGGCCGCTGGCGTCACGGTCTTTCCCTTTTTACGAAGGGGCCGCCCGTCGGACTCCGAAGCCACTTCAGGTTCCGGTGCGGAGTCCGGCGCAAAGTCCGGGAGGTTGCCCTGCGGCACCTCCGGGGCCTCCTCCTCCTGGTGGGTCCCCTCCCGGGATCCCACCTCAGCATCGTCCGCATCACGGGGGGTGGAGGCGATCGGAAGGGAATCCATATCCGACGCACCCAAGGACCCGCTCGACAAAGCGGGAAAATCTTCCTTGGGCGGACTGCAGGGTTGTATGCGGCATTAGAAAGACACTATGTGGCAAAAAGAGAAACCATGAAGTTATTCGGGAGTCCGGATACTTACGATCTCGACAGGGGCTTGGCCCATGGAGGCCAATCCTTGTCATCATCACTAGCGTTGGCAGAGCAGTCCGGGGGAAGAGTCTTTCCCTTCTTGGACTCTTCGGCCTCCCCCGTTGGGGAAGCCTTCCTTTTCTTCCCTCCCTCCGCTGGGGGAGACGCCTTCTTATTTTCCTCCTCGCCTTTGTGGAGGAGTCTGCCTCAGAGTCATCGTCCGATGACACCTGAAAACGGGAACTCTTCCGAGTACCCATGGCCTTCTTCTTGGCCTTCTTCTCCGGCACCACGTGGGGTGCCGGGGCCAGCAGCCCCATTAAGCAGGCGTCTGCTAGGTTCTTTGGCAATGGGGCCGGACAGATAGTCTGTTCAGCCTTCTCCAGCCAGTCCTGTCAAAGGAGAGGGAGTTTAGATCCCGCATAGAGTCAAACTATGGAAAACAAGTGTCCCGTAAAGGGCAAAATCGCTTACCTCGCTAGCCGGACTCTGCAAGCTGAATCCGCGATCTTCGGTAGCGGATGCGGGGGCCTCGGCACCTTTAAACAACACCCTCCAGACATCTTCGTACGTAGTGTCGAAGAGCCCGCTCAAAGTCTGGTGCTGCGCCGAATCGAACTCCCACATATTGAAGCCCCGTCGTTGGCACGGGAGAATCCGGCGGATGAGCATGACCTGGACTACGTTGACAAGCTTGAGCTTCCTTTTCACTAGGTTTTTGATGCAGGCTTGGATTCCGGTTAGCTCCTCTGAATCACCCCATGTCTGGCAGCTCTCTTTCCAGGAGGTGAGCCGTATGGGGATGCCAGATCTGAATTCAGGGGCCGCTGCCCATTCAGGGTCACGCGGCTCGGTGATGTAGAACTACCCCGATTGCCACCCCTTAATGGTTTCCACGAAAGTGCCCTCAAGCCAAGTAACGTTGGGCATCTTGCCCAGCATGGCGCCTCCGCACTCCACTTGGCTGCCCTTTACCACCTTCGGCTTGATACTGAAGGTCTTGAGCCACAAGCCGAAGTGGGGCTGGATGCAGAGGAAGGCCTCACACACGACGATAAACGCCGAGATATTGAGGTTAAAATTCGGGGCCAGATCATGGAAATCCAGGCCGTAGTAGAACATGAGCCCCCGGACAAAGGGATGGAGTGGGAAGCCCAGTCCGCGGAGGAAATGGGGAAGAAATACTACCCTCTCGTGGGGCCTGGGGTGGGGATGAGCTCTCCCTCGTCGGGGAGCCGGTGCGCGATGTCGCTGGACAGATATCCGGTGCTGCGCAGCTTCTGGATGTGCCCCTCCGTAACGGAGGAGGCCATCCACTTGCCTCCCGCTCCGGACATAGTTGGAGAAGGTTGAGGTGAGATGTGCGGACTTGGGCGCTGGAGCTCGAGTTCGCGGAGATGGATAAGCCAAGGAGGAAGAAGGTGCAGGTAAAAGGGTTGGATCTTTATCCCCTTATATGGGCGGACGGAAACATGCGTCCCCACCGGCCTGATAAAACTCGCTTATCTCCCAAGCGCCGCAATCAATGGCGCGGTTGGGTTACCCACGTCCGTATTGATGGGAATCCCGGAATAAGGGGAACATGATCTCTGCTTCGACAAGACGTGCCAAGGAAACCGCTTCGCTAAACACGCTGAGGTGGTACAATAAAAACAATTCGAGTAAAGGCTTGGTAGTTGTGTGACGTCACGCCACCAAATACGTCAGCAGATTGAACTTGTGTAAATATTATTCTCTCTATGGTGGTATGTGGAATTTATTTTGCAGAGCCGGACACTATCCTGGTGTTCACAATCTTCTATAAATTATTCGGAGAAGGAACCCGCCTTGCAATGCCGAAGACAACATGCGCGCCGGACTCATCGTCATTGAAGCCTGGTTCAGGGGCTACTGAGGGAGTCCTGGACTAGGGGGTGTCCGGATAGCCGAACTATCATCATCGGCCGGACTCCAAGACTATGAAGATACAGGATTGAAGACTTCGTCCCGTGTCCGGATGGGACTTTCCTTTGCGTGGAAGGCAAGCTTGGCAATACGAATATGTAGATCTCCTACCATTGTAACCGACTCTGTGTAACCCTAGCCCTCTCTGGTGTCTATATAAACCAGATGGCTTTAGTCCGTAGGACGAACAACAGTCATACCATAGGTTGGCTTCTAGGGTTTAGCCTCCTTGATCCCGTGGTAGATATACTCTTGTAATACCCACATCATCAATATCAATCAAGCAGGACATAGGGTTTTACCTCCATCAAGAGGGCCCGAACCTGGGTAAAACATCGTGTCCCTTGTCTCCTGTTACCATCTGCCTAGACGCACAGTTCGGGACCCCCTACCCGAGATCCGCCGGTTTTGACACCGACACTCGTACTTTACAAAACTACCCTAATTAAACTCATGCATTAATTACGTAGTTCTCTCGTTTTCCTCTCCTCCTTGGTCGCGGTGCACAAGTATTGAGCACTCCTATATGACTAGCTGCTCTATCTACATGCGGGACATTTCAAAGCATCCAGGCCCGCGTGCCATCCACCAAATCACAGCGAGGTGCTACAGTCGAGACTCACCTGTCACCCCAATGTGCCCGTCATGACCCGTCATATCACAAAACCCACACCTTTACCAGAAGTGGTAAGGTGGACTGGACGAAGCAACCATCATTTCACTGGAACGCTCGTTCAATCCCTTTCTTCCCTTTCTTGAAGAAAACCTACTCCAGGCTACTCACTTCTGCCATTTTTCTTCTGTACCGACGAAGGAAAGGTGGGCGAATCAGTTATGTTGCTATATTTTCATTCCAAGAATCTTCTTTTTGCGAAGTACCGATCGATTCTCACATCCTATTCTTTTCCTGTTTTCATTATGATTGTGGTTTCCTTTTGATTGCTTTTTGTTTGTCAGTTCATTGATGGATCCTGGAGCACTAGGCAAAGAGTTGCCGGCTATCGGTGTCAAAACCGGCGGATCTCTGGTAGGGGGTCCCGAACCGTGCGTCTAGGCGGATGGTAACAGGAGACAAGGGACACGATGTTTTACCCAGGTTCGGGCCCTCTTGATGGAGGTAAAACCCTACGTCCTGCTTGATTGATATTGATGATGTGGGTATTACAAGAGTAGATCTACCACGAGATCAAGGAGGATAAACCCTAGAAGCTAGCCTATGGTATGATTGTTGTTCGTCCTATGGACTAAAGCCATCCGGTTTATATAGACACCGGAGAGGGCTAGGGTTACACAGAGTCGGTTACAATGGTAGGAGATCTACATATCCGTATTGCCAAGCTTGCCTTCCACGCCAAGGAAAGTCCCATCCGCACACGGGATGAAGTCTTCAATCTTGTATCTTCATAGTCTTGGAGTCCGGCCGATGATGATAGTTCGGCTATACGGACACCCCCTATTCCAGGATTCCCCCAGTAGCCCTCGAACCAGGCTTCAATGACGACGAGTCCGGCGCGTATGTTGTCTTCGGCGTTTGCAAGGCGGGTTCCCCTCCATGCTCCATGTGTTTGCCGAATAGTGTCCGGTTTCTTCATAAATGTCGCGCTCCTTGGCTTCCACGTCCAATAATGGCCCTCTTCCACGTGTCGTATGAATGTGAAAAGCCAGGGTATTTTTACATTTTACCCCCCCAGCTGCGCGAATAAGCCGCCTATAAGAGAGGCGGGGATCCAGATCCGAATCACACCATCCTCCTCCCACAAGTACTCATCGAAGAGCATCTGACAAAAATCCATTCCAACATGGACAATCGACGCGACTCCTCTTCTCGCGCTCCCAGTCCTCAGCCAGGAGACTGGAGGAGGTGCTCAGTCCCGCATAGCGAGTTAGTAACGCTCCAAGCAGAGGGATACCTTCCCCCGGCCTTTATGGTTCTGGTTCGAGCCGGACTGGCCACCTACAAGGGTGGGAAGCAGGTGGAGAGCATCCCCAATCCCTCCAAAGGAGAGCGGTATGTTTCGTCCCCTACTTAATAAGGGGACTCGGATTTCCTATACATCCGTTTCTCCGTGGGCTTCTGGAGTTCTATGGACTCCAACTTCACCACCTCACACCTGCCTCCGTTTTACACATCGCGGGCTTTGTAGCTCTTTGCGAGCTGTTCTTGGGCATCGAGCCCCATTTTGCGCTGTGGAAGAGACTGTTTTGCCTCGTACCCCGTTCTCACGAGGGGTCGATATATCAAGTGGGCGGAGCCGAAATATGGCGCATCGCCGGGACCGGATATCTATCCGGAACCCCGAAGAAGGCGTCCGAAGACTGGCCTTAGGAGTGGTTCTATATGGAAGACGCCCCGTTGCCGGACCCAGTTCAGATTGGCCTCCCGGAGTTTAGCAACGCTCCTCTGAAGAAACGCCTGAGCTGGCGCCCGCGGAGCCTTCAATGGGAAGATGATAGGAGCGTCCAATATCTGATGGGCCGGATACGGTTACTGGCCCATTCCAGATTAACCATGATTGGAGTCATGGCCACATGCATTATGCGAGGGGTGCAGCCGCTCCAATATAGGGGCCACCCCATGTGGGATTTCAACGGGGAGAATGACGCCACCCGTCATGGCCGCAAGGGGCCAGGATCGGCCGCCGATCTGGTGAAGATCCTGTCCGGCTTGTACAAGGGGGAGAAGGAGGACATCCTCCGCATGAGTCCATTGAATGGATTCTCCATGAATAACCCTCGGAGCTGGGTGAGTGGACATTTATATATCTGATCCGTGCTTTCAAAGATAAGTGTCTTACTTTATGATTTCGACGCAGGAACTGCGCCGGGATGTGGAGGGCATAGAAAGCCCGACTCCTCAACCCGAGGATCCGGGAAGATCCCTTGATCCGACCTCCGGAGAGGATCCGGACATAATGGTGGAACTGATTGACGGGCTGTTCCACCAGCTCAGCATAGACAATGCTCTAGTCGCCATTACGGCTGACTACCCCGGTTTATCTCCGGCTTCCTAGGTGAGTACGACCGAAGTCCTGACACCATTACTTTTTTAATGTTTATTTATGATCACCGTGTACCAACGGTGCTTCGCAGGAGGTTCCTTTACGGTGGGAAGCCAAGCCCGCGGCGACTGACCAACAAGGGTCAGTGCGGCCCAACAGGCGGAAGAGGAGTGCGGCGCGAATCGAAACATCGCCGCAAAGGTATGGCGCACCCTTGTCCTTTAAGGGAAAGCCTCCTGGGAGGTACATTAATGCTCATGATTCTTCCAGGAGAAAGAGCGCTCGCCGGACTGAGCCCGGAGAGGTTGCCAACCAAGCCTCCACCAGCCAGGCTCCAACGCCTAGTCCGGAGGGGGAGGCGAGCGCAAGGCGCGAGCCGGATGCTCCTCCAACGGAGGATGCCGACAGGTTGTCCGCCACCAGGTCTGAGGTGGAGAGCGCCATGAATCACAGGCGCCACCGAACAGTTCATCGTGACGCGTGTTTCTCCCCAGAGGCGTTGAATGCCTTTAATGCGGGAGACGCGCACCTCCGTGCTGCTCAAGATGGTTTAACCAGAGCCACCGAGCAGTATGTAAAAGACATACGGTGAGGAATTTTAATGGTTATATATGCCAGTAGCCCCCGAGACATAAAATAGTTAAACTAACTGATTTAAGGATCATTTGTTATGCAGGATCTTGCGGAGAAGAATACCCACCTATCCCAGGAGCTTTAAGAATGCAAGGCCCAACTTGAGGCCGCGCTAGCCGCTGCCCGGGGAGCCACAGAGACCCCCTCTGGTAATTCATATTTTCAAAAAGAGAAGTAGTTTATGAAGTGCGGCGTGTGTGTATGATCTGACAATAATATTGCAGAGGGTGCCGGACTAGATCCGGACAAGCAACATTTGCTGCGCCAGCTTAAGGCCGGCGAGAAGGTGCTTACAAGGGTGCAGTAGGAGAGGAACAAACTCCAAGATGCCAACACCCAGCTGGGCGAAGAACTAAAAGGTGTTCGGGTCCAGCTGTCTAACTCCGTAAAGGAGAATCGACGGCTTCGTCGCAGCATTTATAGTAAGTGCTTGAGCAAACTCTTTTGAAAAGAAGAGTTCGGCGAGGAAGTCGATTGACAGAAATGTGTCTGTAGGTGTGCTCACGGGTCGTCCGGTGGAGGAGATGCCTGGTTCTACGGGAGACCCTCTTCCCGAGCTGCTGCAACTGCATGAACGTGTTCGGCAGGCGATGAGCGGCATCGTTCAAGCCTTATGGCCTTCCGTCTCCCCACCCGAGGGTCTTGGAGGGCTTGCTGAGAAGCTTCAGGGAGTACGGCAGTGTTTCCGTCTGTGGAAGATATCGGCCTGCCGTCAAGGCGCCAGGGAGGCCTGGGCCATTGTGAAGACGCGGTACACGAGGGCTGATCCAAATCACATGGCCGAGGTCGGACCTGTGGGGCCTAATGGGTAGGAGATCCCTGTGAGCCTGATGTACGGCCAAGTAGAGTTGGCCGCGAAATATTCCCAGCGGGAATGTAAATTAGACAGCCTATTAGATGGGATTGAAGAGGAGTACAATCAGTCAGTTTGACGGTGTAATTTAAAATGACATGTAAAATGCCTTCTAGCCGGATTGTAGATCGTTTGTCTTTGCGGACTGTTTCGCTTCAACCTCGGGACCCAACAGTCCGGAGTGTGTCCGAATACCCTGACGGTTATACAAAAACCGAGGCATGCATGGAGACAAGCCGTAGGGGTCATAAGTGTTTTATCAGACAAGTGCCCAACTAGCTATGTTATATTACATGGTTAGTAAGAAACATCTTCCGTGGAGAATAGTTCTGTTAGGGGTTCCTTTCCCTGGGAGGCATGCCCTAAAGTGCATGTCCAGACTGCGAAAAGAGTGGAAAAGCATCTGGGGGCCGAGAAATAAATAAGTAATAAATCATCTTTCAGGTCACCGACCGAATATTCCCTTAAGAACGCTAGCTTTCGGCTTCACCCAGTCTGAGGTACACATCCGGCTGATCCGGCAGTAACAATCGCATAGGTTCTCCCTTTACCTCCTAGCCGAACAATCGGGAACATAGGGGTAAGCACAGGAGCCAGGCAACCCAGCTTGGCCAAAACTTAAGTCATATCGATGCATATAATGGTGAGTAAAAGGTACATGCGGAAGTATGACACATGTGTTGGGCATGAAGCCCGTATAGATAAGCTTCTGTTAAAGAAGCCCCCAGGTATAACGAGTGCGAGTAGCACATGAAGTGAGTGCGAACAAAGCGCAGATCAGCCCTCAAGAGGCTTGCACTGAAAGAGGGAGGAAAAAGGAGGGAAAACAAAGACAGCGAAAAAATATGAAAGGTGGGCGGAGGTAGGAGACGAACTCTGAGTCCGGCGCTAGGCGTAGAATCTTCGGAGACGGGCTGTGTTCCATGGGTTTGGCTCGAGTCGGTTGTTAGATGCGTTGCGTAGATGGTATGCACCGCCGGTAAGGACCTGGTCGATGATGAAGGGACCTTCCCATTTGGGCTTAAGTTTGTCCTTTTTCTTGTCCGGCAGGCGTAGAACTAGTTCGCCAACATTGTAAGCTTTAGCCCGTACTTCTCTGCTTTGATATCTTTGAGCTTGCTGCTGATAGAATGCGGAACGGGATTTTGCCACGTCGCGCTCCTCCTCTAAGGCGTACAAACTGTCCTGCCGATCCAACTCGGCTTCTCTTTCTTCGTACATGCGCACGCGAGGTGAGTCATGAATTATATCGCAGGGCAAAACTACCTCAGCGCCGTATACCATAAAAATGGTGTGAATCCAGTAGTGCGGTTTGGCGTGGTCAGCAGCCCCCAGAGTACGGAGTCTAGCTCCTCTACCCAGTGCGTGTTATATTCCGTGAGGGACCGCACTAATCTGGGTTTAATGCCGCTCATGATTAGACCATTTGCCCGTTCCACTTGACCGTTAGTTTGAGGGTGATAGACTGAGGCGTAGTCGAGCTTGATGCCCATGTTTTTGCACCAGAGTTTAACCTCGTCGGCCGTGAAATTCATGCCGTTATTAGTGATGATGTTGTGGGGGACGCCGAAACGGTGTACTACCCCGGATATGAAGTCTATCGCGGGTCCGGATTCTGCTGTTTTAACCGGCTTGGCCTCTATCCATTTGGTGAATTTGTCCACCATGACCAATAAGTATTTGTGCTTGTGGGTTCCCCCTTTAAGGGGTCCAACCATGTCAAGCCCCCAGACCGAGAATGACCAAGTGATGGGTATAGTTTTGAGGGCGGTGGGTGGCATGTGGCTTTGATTAGCAAAGAGCTGGCAACCGACACATCGCTGGACTAAGTCCTGAGCATCTGCCCGGGCTGTCGGCCAATAAAATCCTGTACGGAAGGCCTTGCCTACAAGGGCCCGGGCTGCGGCGTGGTGCCCGCCGAGTCCGGCGTGAATTTCAGCCAGGAGATTTCGCCCTTCCTCTTCAGAGATACACCTTTGAAGGACTCTGGTTGTGCTTTTCTTGTAAAGTTCTCCCTCATGGACCTTGTAGGCTTCAGATCACCGAACTATGCAGCGGGCCTCATTTTGGTCTTCGGGAAGTTCCTGCCTGATTAAGTAGGCTAGGAATGGTTCCATCCACGGGGCAATTACTGCCATTATTTCGTGGGCTGAAGGTGTTATTTCATTGGCTGAGCCACCGATTGTGTCAGAATGTCCTGTGTTGGGTGGTGCAGTTGGTTCTGGGTTGTTATTTCCGGACTCCTCTTCCCATAATACGGGTGGCTTAAAGAGCCGCTCCAGGAAGATGTTTGGAGGGACGGCGTCGCGTTTTGCGCCGATGCGTGCCAACATGTCTGCTGCCTGGTTATTATCCCGGGCTACATGGTGGAATTCGAGTCCTTCGAACCAAGCTGACATTTTTAGGATGGTGTTACGGTAGGCTGCCAATTTTGGATCCTTGGCGTCAAAGTCTCCATTTACTTGGGATATTGCGAGGTTTGAATCCCCGCGCACCTCTAGGCGTTGAATACCCATGGTGATTGCCATCCAGAGACCATGTAGAAGGGCCTCGTATTCGGCTGCGTTGTTGGAGTCCGTGTACATTATTTGAAGTACGTATTGGACTGTGTCTCCGGTTGGGGACGTCAAGACGACGCCAGCCCCCAAGCCAGCCAACATTTTGGAGCCGTCGAAATGCAAGATCCAATTGGAGTATGTGCCGTACTCCTTGGGGAGTTCGGCTTCGGTCCATTCGGCGATGAAGTCAGCCAAAATTTGCGACTTTATAGCTCGCCGTGGTTTCTAGGTTATGTCAAATGGTAAGAGCTCAATGGCCCATTTTGCAATCCTGCCCGTCGCGCCGCGATTGTTTATAATATCGTTGAGAGGTACTTCGGAGGCCACCGTTATGGAACACTCTTGAAAGTAGTGTCGCAGCTTCCGGGATGCCATGAACACCGCGTACGCTATCTTTTGATAATGTGGGTACTGAGACTTGCATGGAGTTAAGACAGTGGATACGTAGTACACTGGTTTTTGAAGAGGGAATTTGTGCCCTTCTGTTTCTTGTTCAACGACGAGTACGGTGCTGACAACTTGATGTGTTGCCGCGAGGGCCTCCGCCTCCGGACAATCGACGATTTGGTTTTTCTTGGTTAAGAACCGTGTCCGGAATTGTCTGGCCGATTCGTCTGGCTACTGAATTATATGGCTTAGGTCGTCAGCGTCTGGTGGTCGCACATACGTGCCTTGGAAGTTATCAAGGAATGCGGCTTCCAGGTCTTCCCAACTCCCAATTGACTTTGCGGGCAAGCTGTTAAGCCAATGCCGGGCTGGTCCTTTAAGCTTGAGTGGGAGGTATTTGATGGCGTGGAGATCATCAGCGCGGGCCATGTGGATATGAAGGAGATAGTCCTCGATCCAAACTGCGGAGTCTGTTGTGCCATCATAAGATTCAATGTTCACGGGTTTAAACCCTTCGGGGATTTGATGATCCATTACTTCATCTGTGAAGCATAGCGGGTGTGCGGCGCGCCTGTATTGGGCAATATGACGACGGAGTTCAAAAGAGCTTTGTCTACTTTGTTCGGCCCGGCCGGACTTGTTGTGTCCGGCGCGACGGTTGTCGTCACGTATCATGGGGCGCCCTTGTGATCCATAGATCGATCTTGATTGTCTTGCCTTATCCTCCAATATATCTCGCAAGTCCAAAGCGTTCCCCTGTGGCCTTGTGCTTTTCGAGCGATGCCGGGGTACGGTTCTAGTGGAGGGCCTAGAGGCCTCTCTGTCGCGGCCACGGGGTGGTCGGTCGGCCGTATTGTCTGCTGGTGATGCAGGTTCATATGCCTCCTCCTCAAATCGGGGGAGCATCTTGTGTTTAGGGTAGCTTCTGGAGGGGTGTTCGAGATCATGCTCTTCGGCCGCGAGGACTTCAGTCCATCTGTCGGCTAGCAGATCTTGATCAGCTCTAAGCTGCTGCTGCTTTTTCTTGAGGCTGTTTGCCGTGGCCATAAGCCTGCGTTTAAAATGCTCTTGTTTGACGGGATCCTCAGGCACGACGAATTCGTCGTCGTCGAGGCTTGCCTCGTCTCCGGAGGGAGGCATGTAATCCTCTACCTCTTCTTCTGCCGTTCTCTCATGAGGGCTAGCGTCTCGTCCTCCTGTGCTGAATCTTGCTGGAGGGGGTTGTCGTTGGCACTGTCTGGGGTGTTATTATCTCCGGTGCCGGAATCTCCATTCTTGCTGTGGCGGGATTTAGAGCGGCGCCGCTGACGCCGGCGGTTGGGCTGTTTCTTGGAGGGGTCATCCTCCGCTGTTCCTTCGCCATTCCCATCCTTTGGGATATCCACCATGTATATGTTATATGATGAGGTGGCTTTCCAGTGGCCAGTACGCGCTGGTTCTTGATCATCTCCGGCATCGTCGTCCATACCCTCGATGTCTTCGGAGTCGAAGTCTAGCATGTCGGTTAGATCGTCGACAGTGGCTACTAAGTAGGTGGTGGGTGGGCTTTCAATTTCTTCGTCGTCCGCATCCCAACCGTCCTGGCCGCAGTCCGGCCAGGGCTCTCCTGATAATGAGAGATACTTTAGCGAATTCAAGATGTCGCCAAAAGGTGAGTATTGAAAGATGTCCGCAGCGGTGAACTCCACGACCGACGCCCAATCAGATTCGATTGGAGGGGGCATGGGAGGTTCGGAGTCTGGCGAGGAGTCCGGCACCTCGGAGTCACGAGCTTCATGAGGGACAAGGTCAGTGTTCGGCTCTATCGCCGTGGAGGTTGCGGCCCCCGAGGCGGTGTCTAGCCACCCGTCCTCGATCTGCACAGCCGGCTCTGAATTGAAGATCGGAGCGGACTCGTGTGCGGCCTCCAGGGTACTGTCCGGCTGCAGAGCTAAATCATGCCCGTCGTGACAGTGCGGCGCGCTCGGCTGTGGCTCGAATCCATCGAAGATCAAGTCCCCGCGGATGTCAGCCCTGAAGTTCAAACTTCCAAATCTGACCTGACGGCCAGGGGCGTAGCTTTCGATCTGCTCCAGATGGCCAAGCGAATTGGCCCGCAGTGCAAAGCCGCCGAATACGAAGATCTGTCCGGGGAGGAAGGTCTCACCCTGGACTGCGTCGTTGTTGATGATTGAAGAAGCCATCAAGCCTATCAGTGACGACACAGAGGAACTCTCAATGAAAGCACCAATGTCGGCGTCAAAACCTGCGGATCTCGGGTAGGGGGTCCCGAACTGTGCGTCTAGGCGGATGGTAACAGGAGACCAGGGACACGATGTTTTACCCAGGTTCGGGCACTCTGGATGGAGGTAAAACCCTACATCCTGCTTGATTGATATTGATGATGTGGGTATTACAAGAGTAGATCTACCACGAGATCAAGGAGGCTAAACCCTAGAAGCTAGCCTATGGTATGATTGTTGTTCATCCTATGGACTAAAGCCATTCGGTTTATATAGACACCAGAGAGGGCTAGGGTTACACAGAGTCGGTTACAATGGTAGGAGATCTACATATCCATATTGCCAAGCTTGCCTTCCACACCAAGGAAAGTCCCATCCGGACACGGGACGAAGTCTTCAATCGTGTATCTTCATAGTCTTGGAGTCCGGCCGATGATGATAGTTCGGCTATCCGGACACCCCCTAATCCAGGACTCCCTCACCGGCGGACAACCCACTGGAGACAGCAATCTCCAGGAAGCGAGCACCGACCAACAAGTTGACCATGTTAGCGGGCCAACCCATGGAGACGAAGAACTCCAAGAAACAAGCACTAGCCAAAGAGTTGACGATGTTGGCGGACGAACCCCTCAAAGAAAGTTGGAAGAACAGCAAGGGCCCCACCTTCCCTACCCCAGGAACTCGGATGGCCACCAATGCGAGGCTCAAGGCCGAGTTTGAGGAGATAGTCGCCGTTGAGAAGCAGTATTCCCCTGACAAGGTGATGGCCCCCATCGAGGACGAGGAGATGGCCCCCCAGAGGGATGAGATCCCCCGGTGAGCTGCAAAAGGTAATAAATATTGGCTTATTACCATAGTTGTGGTTTTTGATTATTTGCAATGTGCTTGCTAATATGTTAGGGTTGTGCAGGTGTCGGTGGACGTCCTTGATGATTCCGATGTCACGGCCCGTCCTGTTGGCATCACCCCGGAGATCAATTCCGATGCCGCTATCCATCCTGTGGACATCGCCCCAGAGATCGATTCCGATGTCGCGGTGAGTCCTATGGACATCGCCCGAGAGATCGATTCCCATGCCGTTGTCCGTGCTGTGGTCATTGCCCGAGAGATCGATGACAAGAAATAGTTGGTCACGCTAATCCTTCAGGGTAGTTTGCATTGCCCTGTGTTTAATTACTAGAACGATGCGTGTTATCAAACCATCTTAGGGCTAGTGCACTGTCTTGTGTGGGCAGTACTTGCTACTTTTGTTTGATAGTGAATCATGCGAACCCTCTTCGAGTTATGGAAACAGATGTATTATCACCAGCTTTTGATGTAATATATGTCATGCTTAGATGTAAGTTTGAACTATTTATCATATCAGCATGGCTTGTTTGATGATTCTTGGTGTTAGTAGGCTAGCTACTATGCGAGCTATAGTACTTGCAAAACACTCACCGAAGAGAAATGTTGGGGCTGATGAGCTCGTGGTATGCTCATACTTATCCGTCGTCCATCGACCAATAGCCCTAGCTCCTAAAATTGTAGGCTTAGTGATCGATCAGACAATAGTCAACACAGATACATTCAGGCCTCATTTGGTTCATAGGGTAGGAAAATTGTAGCAAAAGTACAGAGACGTACGACACAAAATCATAGCAGTGCAGAGACGTACTCCCTTCGTTCCAAAATAGATGACCTAGGCGGGCAAGTTTGGCCCAGTGGGTTTTAGTGATATTACGTGGTACAGTGTTGTCCAGTCTTCGCGTGTGGTAGCAGTATTGCGGGTATAGTAAGTTTTCTTGAAGAAGCAGAATTCAACGAAGTCATGATGGTTCCTTCGTCCGAACAACTTACAGTGGGAAAGGATGGGCCTGCGATACGACCGGGGTAGACCAGGATAATTTTGTGCATGGCAGGTGGACCAGGATGGTCGATGTCCCACATGTCGGCGAATGAAAGTATTCTTTCCGATATAGAGGACGAGCAACGAGTATTCATTGTTTATTTTTGATGAAAGCTATTGTCTCCAATGTTACTCCTTGACTTTGTCAATGCCTCTCTCTCTCCTCCACATAAGCGGGGACTACTTGCTATGAATGCGGTGGGCAGCTAGCGTCTTGAGGGGCCAGGGCGGTAAGAGCAGGCTCCGGAAGCGGTCCGGACTCCATCATGGCCCACCTCAATTTATCACCATATATTTCTTGGAGTCCGTGTGCGGCGGGTGAGCGATCTCTTCTCCCTCCCCCATTTCTCTCATCTCAGCCAACGCCTGCCGAGCGATTAGATTTTGGCTATCGACGGTTTATTCAATTACAGTCCCACATGTCAGTGAAATTGCAAGACAACGCGTGTCCCCTCTAGTGATCTGCGTGCGAGCCGGACTATCGGGGGTGCGACGCATACGAGTCGTAAGTGTGCCGTCTTTTCCTTTAGAACTTGCGAAGCGTAACATTTTAACGCGATCGATCAATAGAAATCCAGAACAAAATGACGAGGGCAAGGCTTTCCCGCTCGTTAGGCGGGCTAGTTCGAGTGATATGACGTGCTACAGTGCCATCCACTTGCTCCATTTTTATGTAAGCAAGAGATTACACTCTTACACAGGAGGAGTGCGAAACACTACGGATCTGATTTTGATCGAGGGATAACTGTTCCCTGCCAAATAATGGAGGACCATTAGCGATTATAGCATGATACTTAGGGCATCTCCAGCGCTGGCCCACAAATTTACACCGGCATCTGTCCGAGGACACTGATGGATGCCATCCAATGCTGCCCACATACCTTTCGACAACTATATGAACTAACCGGACGAAATTCATGCAAACAAAGCAAATTTCAAATTAACCGGATGAAATTCATTGCATTTCAAAAACTTTTCCTACAAACTAGACGAAATTCATTACATATTTCGCACAAACCATACTAAAACCTACTGTAACCCTAATCTAAACGATCGCCAGCGCACGACAACCATGTCCGGCCGTGAACCCGAGAAAGCTGGCCATTGCCTTTGCCTCCTCCTCATCCGCCTCGATAACCTCCTCCTCTGGAGCACAAGGTTCTGAAGATTTCTGCCTCCACATCGCTGTCAAGTGGCTAATCGGCCGCCGATGTTTACCCCACCAAGCTTGGCGTCGACTGAGTTGAGTAGTGGTGGCCTTCCTGGGACCAGAGCGATGGTAACCTACCGTGTACTACTGTTCCTCACTGACGGCTACGCCCGCGCACGCGCGCCGGCTTCTTGGTCGTGGCGGCGGAGGGCGGCCGGGGGGGGGGGTGCCGGCGATCTCCTTTGTTTGCTCCTGCAACTGTACGTCAAAGAGAGCTTTGGAGCGCGCCTGGAGCGGAGCCGCTGATGTCCCTCGTCTGCTCCTGCAAACAGTACGTCCAAGAGAGCTTCGGAGCGCCAGGAGGCCATGGTTGGAGTGGTGCCGACAGAAGGAAGGGACCGGAGGAGAATAACTGTGGGTCTTTGGCTATGGCTGGGAGCTGGGGCTCAAGTTAATATAGCAGGCGAGTGGCAATTAGCTGCGGCAGACGGATAGACAACTGGCGCCGGAGTAGGTTCATCGGGCGTGAATGCGGACGCTGCTTGAGTGACTTAACTACAGATGCGTTGGGTTACTAGTATGTGGGCCCAATGGGCATCTGGCCCGCATGTTAGTGACACACCAATTGCACCTGCAGTTAAGTCCGATGAATGCGGCTTTGACGTTCTAGAGAGACGATGACCGTTTCAGGCGGGAAGCACGCGCTAGCGATGGAAGGGGTTTCGGTGTGTAGTGGCACTAAGATCGGTCGCTCACAATAGTACATACTCCATACCATACTACCATAGTACCCTCTCTAGCTAGGATGTTTTATAGATTGTCATTGTGATGGACGATATACATGAGCAAGGCGCTCCGAGTATGACCGTTGGTGTTCAGTCAGGTGAATACATGCTCGGCGTTCTCGTAGGCCTCCATCAAACGTCTAAACAGTAATGTCAGGCACCGCCGGCGCGCGGAGGTGATGGGCTCGCCGTTTGCGTTGCGCCATGAGCAGGACTTTGATTTAGAGGGTGACATGCATGCATTAGCTTGCTTTGGCAGCGTGAGCGTGAGTGTCTGACGCGAAGTATTTCATTTCCATTTGGCTGATGAGGGTGCGTTGCAGCGACGAGTCCGTGGTTTGATTCCCCACATACGCATAATTTTGGTTTTTACAGTATTTCTTTCTCCATTGACAGGTAGGCCCGCGTAGATAGATAAAGAACACGAGCTGATGAGGCGCATGCGGACTGTTTGACTGGTCAACCAGACAAATACGGATCTATACGCTGCGCCAGTGACCGCATAATCACCATATCTCATATACAATGATCAAAGTGACCTATCAAGACAAGTTCAATGACCGCTAATGCATTTTACTCGGTAATAAATGACCAGGACTGAAGGGGAACCCAAATTTCCTTCGACTTCTGTCCTTGAGCTCTTGACAAACCAATGCACTATACGGTTGTCCGGCCACTCCACCCCAGAGCTCTCACCAAGTGTCGTTGATGCCACCGCACCGCACACTAACTGGTAAGGCAGCGATGGCATACCGCCGCGCCGAGTTCCTCGCCACCCACGACTGCACACAGAATGGTAGGGAAGCGATGGCATCCCGCCGTGCCGAGTTCATCGCTGCTCGCGACCTCACAACTATGTGGGAGGAATTTGAAGATGCGAAGTCCGAATGGGCGGTAGAGCAAGAGGCGGCCAAAGCTGCACAGAGGGAGCGGAAAAGTCAGAAAGCACTCAAGAAAAGAGAGGCCCGCTGCCGCAAGAAAGAAAAGGATGCACGCACTGCTGCAGAGAGGTCGGCGGAGATCCAAGCACGGTGGGGTTTCACCGACAAAGCCGGGAAGGATAACGACGGAGTCTGGCCAGCATGTGAGAAGTAGTAGTACTAGTAGTTAGTGTGTGTGTCTGTGTCTAAGTACGAGCATGTACTAGTACTACTAGTTACTACTGTAGTTTTTAGAGCAAATTACCAGTACATTAGCCTAGACTAAATGGAAAAATCCCTATCCTATGCATCAAGTGGCATCTCTTTCTCTATAGGAATTGAGATGCATGTCATCTTACTTCCTATGATTTTCATATTCCTATAAAATTCCTATCCTATGAACGAAAGGAGGCCTCTGTAGGAGTAACTACTATAGCTAGCAGTACTGCTGGTACAGTAGTTTTCATCAAGAAGCAGAATTCAACAAAGTCATGATGGTTCCTTCGTCCGAGCAACTTCAAAGTGGAAAGTGGGCCTATGATTTGATGGCTCATTAGTCATTGTTACTGCGGCGCGACGACCGGGGTGACTCTCCCTAGGAGTTCTGCGTGCATGGCAAGTGGACCAGGATGGTCGATGTCTCACATGTTGGCGAACGGAAGTATTCTTTCCGATATCGAGGAGCAAGGAAACTGCGTGGTATAGTATCACTGCTGATTGGTTCTCAAAAAAATTGTATCACTGCTGATTTATAATTATTTTTTATTTCTGATGAATACTAGCGTTTCAACTCTTACGACGAAGAGTGCCAAACACGGCATGTGCTGGATGTCCCACACGTCAGCAAAAGGAGTGGGACATGAACAACATGGTAGAGCCCAGCCTAAAAGAAAAACAACGTGGTAGAGCGTCTCCACTTCTTCCACTTCTGGGTCGGAGACCAAACGTAGTATTACTTAGTGGTATGAACGATACAAAGTGCGACCTGGAGAGAAAGACATGTCTAGTTGGATGGTCTCGGGGCATACAAAACAAATATAAAAGTTAATATGTGGATCCAACTAACATAGTAGTAGTAGAGTACTTAGACGTACTCCATAACATCACCGTGCATTGCACGTACAACATTTAGTGGTAGTACGTAGTAAGAGACAAATGCCGCCCAATAGTTCCTTTCTCGACCTACTTTTGCGTGTTTGGTAGAGTGTATGGAGGGTGCATGAGTCCACACTAGTTTAGCACAAATACACTAGAAGCATGCATGAAGAGAGCACGCATGAAGAGGGAATAACTGTGCTGAGACGAGAACGCAACCAAACACACCCTATATGCCACACATGTTCATACCAATTGTGCTTTTCTACTTCACTCATTGCGCTACATTACTCAGGTTCGTACGTCCACCCCTGGGTACATGTCCGTATCCTAGTTCCAGTCCCACGTGTTCTTCATATAGATGGAACAATCCTTGAATAACACGTGCACCTTGATGCTAGATGTCTCGCGTGTTGGCAAAAGGATGAACAAAGCTCACGTAAAAAAATAAAGTGGAAGAACATAGATTCTCGACGACCGAGAAGGAGCAAGGAACCTCGTGGTGGAGCATCTGCACTCATAATATTTAATATTATTCAGCGATATAAAATCAACCAATCATCTCCACGGTGGACTGGAAGAGTACGGAACACGACAGCTCAGTGTAGTTACATCATACTAGTACATGGCTAACCCATGCTATTACCATATTTCTTGGCTTCCGTGCGACACCTATCTATAGTAATCCAGCATCCTGTATCACTTCTCCCTCCTCTCTATCAAAGTACGGCGGGCTGGCGTTTTTGCCGTCTATTGAGGTCGGTTAACTCATCACATGTTAGCGACATGCCAAGAGCATTCTAAAAAAAATTCCTTTCACGTTCTATTTTCAAAAATAAAAAAAAATCCTTTCACATACGAATTTGACTGTATGCTTTGAGCAACTTGCATGTCCTATACTACTAATGTTTGATACTCTAACTTAGCTAGAGGTTAGACTAACTCATGACTAACCCTGTACTAACTGTAGCCAAAGAGGTGTTTGGGTGACATGATTAGATTGACAATAAATGTACTTGATGGAGAGAGAAAAGTGATTTTTCAGTGGTCCCAATGAGAACTATCTCCAGTTAGCACCTCTTGGGTGGGATAGTTTTTTTGGTGGGTTCGGTGCAACTTGCTCCAATTTAAACCCTCATGCTTGGATACTTTAGTGCTATTTCAGCCCCAACTAGCTCATACTAACTCTAACCCATGGATCCAAACAGGGCCTATGGCTAGTCTCGACGCGGAGCAGTCGCGTGCACCGGGAAGCGGCGCTCTCTCGGCCGTCGTGCACTTCGAAAGCCGGCGCCAGTGAGAGGTCGCCTCCGCTCTGGCCTAGCATTAATGCGGCACTGACGCTCCAGGGCGACGCTGACCGTTTCACGCGGGAAGCGCGCGTTGGCAAGGGAGTATAGGTTTCGAACCGTTTCAGGTGTAGTACCGGTAGTTTGCAAAACTACTCAATTATTGCACTCACTTTCCTAAGAAATTGTGGTAAAAACGTTACTCCACATCCTGCTTCCCTTCTCCTTCCTCTTCCACCCCCCGCGCACGTCCGTGGAAAGCGACCGGTGAACCCTTATATAGCAGTGCTAGCACAAAAAGATGCATGCATGACCACTAAAATTTCCATATTAAAGCGCCGCTCCGGCAGGAGTATGTCGTATGTTGTTACCTTCGGTCGGGCCATGGCTACCGGGCGACGGTGACCAGAGAAGAGGTGGCGGGAGGGAATGAATGCAGCTACTGTTTGGGTTTGCCTTCCGGCTTAAATAAATGCGCAACATCACGTGTACCCGCGGGTGCACAAATTGTAACATACGTGTCTGCTTAAGTGGGCGTCACGTAACTGGTGTGTGTGTGAGAGAGAGATTCTGAGAGACAGAGTGCGTGTGTGCGACTCTACTCCTCGGACATGTACTCAACCTTTTGCATTGGGATATAAGTATAATGGTATTTACTTTAGCTAGTGATTTACGTGGCCATGTTAACGTGGTTGTGTCAAAAAAATGTCACTTCCTACTCATGATTTGCGTTATATAATTACAAGCAAGATTCTCGTGCATTGCACGGAACATCAATATGCATTTTTTTACAAAACACCTGTTGTGATTGACCCATGCAGGAATGATCCCATGTGTAAAAACTAATGATATCTTGAGAATTTTATCAAAAAACTGGTATCTCGAGAATGTCATCGAAAAAATGAAAGATGAGAGATAAGGCGAGGAGGAGTGGACCGTGGTGTTGACTGGTGGTCGGACTGGGCGCAGGCATAGGGATGGACGGTGCCGGCGGGCGGCAGCGGCCACCATGCTAGATTGTTCCAGAGACTTTCTTTTTTAATTGCTAAGCAATGAGGTTGTGGGAGATAAGGATCTCGAGAGAGGTGCGGGTATCTTTTGTAAAACTAGTGGTGTGACCCGCGCATTTGCGCGGCTAGACCTCTCACAAAGTTTTTCATATTTTTGTCGGTTTTATCTACCTATATTATTTCATTTCATTTATCGCCATATTGGTATTTGTTCAAAAAATATAGCTAATATTTGTCGCTGTAGTAAACATTGTTAAACATGCTACACCTATTTCCGTTATCTGTATAAAACTGTAGGTAGACATTTTGTTGTGTAACAAACAAAGATCAAACAAACAATGTCAATAGATTTTTTACTAATCGCTAGCTTTCATTGTTCCACCTTTTCTAAACAATTACCTTGTTATCTGATTCATTGTCTAAGTCATCGTCATTCGTATTTTGCATGTGTTTTTATTAGTATCATATGATATTATATATCGACATATCCATACATGGGCTTCCACATCATCTTATCATGCATAATGTAATTATGGGTACTGATTCGAATTCTGAATGAACATTATCGATGAATGGTGGGTAAATTGGCCATAATGTTTTTCCAGTGGTCCTTGCGACCAGTATTTCCGTAGAAATATTTTTTATCAAAAAGATTATATATAAAATGTGTAGTTTAAAAAAAAGATAATATCCAGAGACTCTGCATTTAATTGTATTATTCTTGGAAAACACATTGGATTGTAAATAATGCTCAGCACCTTATAGTGAAAAGCTTTATGATTCCATAATGATCTTCAGATTTCTCACTTCTACTAACATATCATCTTGAGGAAACCTGATCAAACTCCACCTGAAATTATTGTGTTAAATATATTATTATTGTTAAAGTCCCTCGCGGGTTAAATATACCATGCCAAATCATTCCATCCATAATTAAATGTATAAACTTTATGTAGATCGTCCATGCATGCTTCTAAATGCTCGTGACAACTATCCTCTTACTCTAATCATTTATGTAGACTAAACACCTAAGCCTAATTAAATATTGGTTTATATCCTAAAAAGTTAGTATTAAAATTTTGGTCTTCCTAAATCTTTTATAGATTACTTTTTTTTTTTCAGTTTGTCATAAATTTACATTCTGAATGGGCCGGAATCGCTTAATATTTGCTTGAAATTACATGTTCAAATTTATGGGTCACTTTTTTATTGTAGCTCTATAGCAAGAATTTATTCATTTAACACTATTAGTGTATATCCTAAATAGGTTGTTTAATTTTTTTTTATTTTTCTGAATTTTTTACTGGTTTTTTGTTTCCGTATTGTTCTGCGTCAAATTATATTCTAATCTGGCCGGAATCAAATAATGATTTATTTGAAATCTAGATACATGTTCGACCATATCAGTAAAAATTTATATGGCCGGAATCAAATGATGATTTATTTGAAATCTAGATACATGTTCGACCATATGAGTAAAAATTTATATTTAAGCACTACAAATGAATTATATAATATATTTTTTATTTTAAGCTTCGCATATAAATCATGTAGAATTCCTTATCCATATAAATTTAAGTATAGATTTTATTTTAAATTATTAATATGGTGGCTTCTCTTTTTTTCCGGGTTGGACGACTATTTGCATAACTAATATCTTTAGCATTTCACTATCGTTTACTATTGGTTTCCACCCGTTTGATGGAATGCAAATGTATAGAGCCATGTAATATCGTGCATGTATGTATACGGCTGGGAAGCGGCTTGTTGACATCGTACTCATGTTTCAAATAGATAAGCACGCTTCTAATACGCACGCTTCTGTTCGTAACATGTACATGATCTAGTTTTGTTCGTTTCCAAGTTGAACCTTTTTCTCACCAAGTTCATCTCATATGCTTTTCTTCTCTTCCAAATAGATCTTTCTATACAAACCACACTGTTTTCCCTCTAGCTATGTATGCTTTTCTAATCTTTAAAAAAAGCTATGTATGTTTTTCAAAGACTTTCCTTTTAGTTTTAGTGATGTACACACGTACGTGGTTTAGGTATATCTCTAGTGTGCCTTTTTTTTCTCTTGTTAGAATCCAAATCGGATTTGATTACTTGCTCCTTCTTTTCATGTACAACACGTAGCTGGCATTAACTTTTAGATGTCCATCTTATCCACGTGATGGTGGTTGTGTTTTTTCAACAACGATGCATGTACTACGTGAGAGAATTCCGTACGTGCTAGTTACTTGCCGATTCATAACTCATCTATTTTTTGCCGATTCACAACTCATCTATTTTTTTCCAACTTTTTATTAACACACCTTATACGTGTTGGTTCAATACACACTTTAGGCTTGTAACTTAATATCTTTAAATCGCATCCGTAATTATTACTGATCAACGGTGGACATAATTTTAACATATGTGGAAGAACGAGGTGTCTCGTTTGACTTTTGTTTTAAGTATATAATAGATTATCATAGTTTGCTTTCTATCCATCATATATATATCATACGGTCTGTGTTACAAGATGGCAGGCACACCATCATCGCCAACTCGTTTTTTTATAAGGGTACAGATGATAAGTTTGCTGACTACTAAAGTAAACTGGAACTTGTTCATGTTATGCAAGTAAATCAAGGTGATTGTTTATCATACGGGTAAGGTTGGATGAAGGGTGGTACGAACAAATGCTCCGCCTAGAGCATGTGTGTGTGAGATGGAGTCTTAGTGTGTGTGTGGGATGTGTGTGTGTGTGTGTGTGTGTGTGAGAGAGAGAGAGAGAGAGAGGGAGATAGAGAGAGAGAGAGAGATATGGAGTCTTAGTGTGTGTGTGAGAGAGAGAGAGAGATGGAGTCTTAGTGTGTGTGGGGGGTGGGGGGTGTGCGTGTGTGTGTGTGTGTGTTTGTGTCTGTGTGTGTGAGAGCGAGAGAGAGAGAGAGAGATGGAGTCTTAGTGTCTGGGGGGGTGCATGTGCGCGTGTGTGTGTGTTTGTGTGTGTGTTTGTGTGTGTGTGTGTGTCGCGGGGTCCTCTGTGGCGGATGCAATTTAAGTGTGCATGGCTTCATTATAGAGAGGTGATGTGTATGGCAGAGGCCACCAACGATGGGGTGCGAGAGAGAAAATGCCCGTAGAGAGGGAAGAGAAGGTGTGTGCGCGTGAGAGGAGTCGACATCGAGAGAACGTGTTTGTTTGAGAGATACCGAGGAAGACTACTATATACCGATGGTGCATGTAGGCAGGAATTAAACAAAGGGATGGTCTTATTGGTTTCGGGGATATAGGGGAAGAGTGAGAGGAGGGGGTAGCTAGAAGGAGATTCTTAAGTGTGAGTGTGTGTTTTACCCATCCAGGCGGAAGTTATGTGCACACAAGAGGAGAACGATTCAATGTGGCATTAGGATTGAGGGTAATTAACTGCGTATGGAGGCATAGAGACCTTGAACGTGCATGTGTGAGAGGTATACATGTATACGTGGGATGTGTGTGTGTGTGCGCGCGCATGATCGAGATAAAAGAAAGAAGACATAAGTCATAAGATCAACCATATGGGAGAGATGGATCGGTATGACAACATGCATGCATGTGAGAATGCAGGGAAGAAGGCCTGACAATTGAGCATGTGTTTTTGCCTTTAAGAGATAGTGGCATGGGCTGGAGCATGCATCTATGGAGAGCAGAGGGAGTGAGGCACACCGATTGTGCAAAAGAGATCAACCTATAAATGCATATGTATGGAGAGACATATATAGTGTGGGTGATAGGAAGCAAGACTCCGTGCGAGAAAGAAAAGTTGACAGAGAAACTACAAATAGATACAGAGATGGAGATACTAGCTAGAGAAACATCCGCTAGTTTGGGTGTCGGAGATGACCGCCGGGTGGTTCAGTGGGTGAAGTTATATATGTGTATGAGAGGGCACTTGACTACATGTAGAGAGAAACATATGTAGTGTGCGTGACAGGAATCAAGAGTGAGGGCGAGAAAGAAAGTTGATGGAGAAACAGATAAATAGAAAGATAAAGATGCTAGCTAGTGTGCGTTAGAGATAGGAGTTGAGTGGATCAAAAGGCTGAGTTGTGTGTGTGGGTGTGAGAGAGATAGAGAGAGGGTGCATGTGAGTCACATACAAACAGATAGCAGAGAGAAATGAGATCCCGAGAGATGGAGTTTTGTGTCTATGAGATATAAAGATATTTCACAACGAGAGTGATAGCTAGAGAGACATATGAGGGAACACAAGATATCTCTAGGGAGAGAGAGTGTGTGTGAGCGACATACAAGAGAACAATGGAGAAATATGAGACCCTGTGAGACAGAGTTTGTGTTTGTGTATGAGAAAGAAATATTTAAGAGGAAGAGTCGTAGGTTCTCATATCTATGTAGCGAAAGACATCTCTGTATGAGGGGTGTGCGAGTGCCACACATGTGAATAGTAGAGAGAAATGAGACCCCGGGAGACAAAGTTTTGTGTCTGTGTGAGAGAAAGAGATTCCACATGGATAATCATTGTTAGAGACACATAACAGGGAGCGAGATATACTTAGAGAGAGATAGAGTGATGAAGGTCGAGGGAGAGAGTACCGTCAGTGTGTTACGAAGATAAAAGATCATTGTTGACATACAGGTAGCACGAGAGATACCTGAGAGACGATGAACACGTATAGGTCCAGAGAGATAGTCCTATATAAGCATGCGTGATAGCTATATGAGATGAATATATGGATTAAAGGGGATTCAAATATTTAAATTGGAGATCACGACATCGATAATATCATAATGAAAATTGGAGTATCAAACATGCATATTCATTTGAATTTGGGCACACGTGTAATGTTATATAGTTTATCAATATTGGTGATACATAGATTCTTTAATTACAAACAATGCATGGTTTATATGCAATTAATGTCTAAATGGGATTATACTATTTGTTGCGTGTGTGAAACACATTATAAATGTTTGAGAAGAAAAAAAGACTCGCATGAAATACACATTAATTGGAGACAGTTAGCGAGGAATGCATACATTGGATTTCAACATAAAGTGGTTTCAAATATTTGAAAATCTAAGTTGATGGATACAACCTTATGAATCTGAGATCATGCCATTTGTAAACCATATTTATGTATAAATGGTGTTGTGCTTTTGAAAGTATATATAAAAAATGATGTATATAGAATGTAATTCCAATTGAAAATGGATCCCGCCCGAAAAAAATATAATACAAACGGTATTCGAATTGAGTTGGCACGGTAAACGTGCACTCTGCAAAATTTGAACGAAGCGGGGAAAGTCGCAGTAACCGCCCGAAACCAAAGTCTGCGAGATGGAAATTACTACTGCCTATCCCTGCCATGCAAAGCCTACCTGCTGGATTTCTATAGGTTTCGATAGGGGTAGGTTTGTAATTTCACCCAAACGTGACGTAGCCGCCTCTCACCCGGATTCATACACGGTGGGCGCCAAAACACAGTGTGTCCTCGGCCGAAATCGACTCCCTCCCCGATTCATATTCATACACGGTGGGCGCCAAAAACAAACTCTCGTCGGCAAGTATTCGGTGTATGCGAGATTACCGTCCTATCCCCAACCGACTAATATTGCTGTGATGTACGAAATTTGAAACGGGGGCTAAGTTTGTAAATTTCCTCGCATTTGAGACAAGCACGCCCTGAATACATGGCTCCCCCTTTCCTCTCTACCTCCCTTTTCCCCATTCGGACTCCGTGGGTGCCAAAACACCCTCTCCACCCCAGCCTCCTCCGTCCGCCGATGTCCGCCACCCCATCCACCACCATCCTCCTCCACTATGCCGGAGCTGATACCCCGATGCCGCCATCCATTACAAGAGATCGACCTCTCTCATCCACGGCTTCGGACCGGGATCCTTGCTTCCCGTCCCCTCACTTCATCCCCGCCGTCGTCCACCTTGCCGGCACCGCTCCTACGACCGTCTCATCCACCGCGCCCCACCGCCACCGTCTACCCTCCTAGATCTGCTTCCACGCCACTGACAGTCGCTACCGCATCACCGTCAAATTCTCAGCAGATGCATACACAGCGCCGCACCAGAGGCGGTAATCTTTCGTATCTGCTCAACTTATTTATCGCATCAAGAAAATAGATCACCACTGCTTTGCTCTGATTTCTTGTCTTGGTTGTGAAGTTGCCTTTGTCCGGTTTGCACCTTCAGATCCGCCATGGCACACTTAACACTATACTCCCAATGCTTATAGTTTTCCCCTTTCATATTCCACACTAGTTAAATCACAGTAGACTAAATTTCGAAATTGGGTCAGTCGATTTTACAGAGCTTGCCGGAGTTGGCCGGTGCAAACGAAGGGGCTCGGGTGGTTGTGGGGCCTCGCAGAACGAAGAAAACTCGACGCGGGTGGGGGCTGGGGGTGGCGGAGGAACACAGGCGGTGGGAGCCGGTGGTCCGGCCGGCGGCCCGTGTGGTGTTCTGTATGGGAAGAATCAGAGGCGAGGAAGAAGAAGGGTTAGGAGACGTAGGATCTTCATCCAACCGCCTGAAATGGTCGAGAGACAGTTGGGAGTTGGGTGCCGGAACAGGGTCCCTATTGGTTTTTGGTGGCTACAGAGGCTTGCGGCGGTGGAACTCCCGATCTATTTTCTGTTTTCGGAGTTTTAGGGTACGTAGGTATATATGGGTGCAAGGGGTACGTCGGTGGAGCTTCGGGGGGCCCACAAGGCAGGGGGCGCGCCCTAGGGGGGTGGGCGCGCCCCCACCCTTGTGAGCACCTCCCTTATCTCCTGACGTAGGGTCCAAGTCTATCTGGTAGGCTTCCTTCCAAAAATAACTTCTCCAGTTGATTTTGTTCCGTTTTGACTCCGTCTGATATTCCTTTTCCTCGAAACTCTGAAATAGGCATATAACAGCAAATCTGGGCTGGGCCTCCGGTTAATATGTTAGTCCCAAAAATAATATAAAAGTGGATAATAAAGCCCAATATTGCGTAAACCAGTAGACAAAGTAGCATGGAGCAATAAAAAATTATAGATACGTTGGAGACATATCAAGCATCGCCAAGCTTAATTCCTGCTCGTCCTCGAGTAGGTCAATGATAAAAAAGAATTTTTGATGCGAAGTGATACTTTGGAATAATTTCAATGTAAATCTTCTTAATTGTGGTATGAATATTCAGATCTGAAAGATTCAAGACAAAAGTTCATATTGACATAAAAGTAATAATACTTCAAGCATACTAATTAAAGCAATCATGACTTCTCAAAATAGCATGGCTAAAGAAAGTTCATCCCTACAAAATCATATAGTTAGGCTATGCTTCATTTTCGTCACACAAAGATATTCCCAACTTCTATACCCCCGATGACAAGCCAAGCAATTGTTTCATACTTAAATAATCTCAAACTTCTTCAACCTTCACGCAGTACATGAGCGTGAGCCATGGATATAACACTATGGGTGGAATAGAATATGATGATGGGAATTGTGTGGAGAAGACAAAAAGGAGAAGATAGTCTCACATCAACTAGGCGTATCAACGGGCTATGGAGATGCCCATCAATAGATATCAATGTGAGTGAGTAGGGATTGCCATGCAACGGATGCACTAGAGCTATAAGTATGTGAAAGCTCAACAAAAGTAACTAAGTGGGTGTGCATCCAACTTGCTTGCTCACGAAGACCTAGGGCACTTTTGAGGAAGCCCATTGTCGGTGTCAAAACCGGCGGATCTCGGGTAGGGGGTCCCGAACTATGCGTCTAGGCGGATGGTAACAGGACACAAGGGACACGATGTTTTTACCCAGGTTCGGGCCCTCTCGATGGAGGTAAAACCCTACTCCTGCTTGATTAATATTGATGATATGGGTAGTACAAGAGTTGATCTACCACGAGATCAGAAAGGCTAAACCCTAGAAGCTAGCCTATGGTATGATTGTTGTTCGTCCTACGGACTAAAACTCTCCGGTTTATATAGACACCGGAGAGGGCTAGGGTTACATAGAGTCGGTTACAATGGGAGGAGATCTTCATATCAAATCGCCAAGCTTGCCTTCCACGCCAAGGAAAGTCCTATCCGGACACGGGACGAAGTCTTAAATCTTGTATCTTCATAGTCCGGGAGTCTGGCCAAAGGTCATAGTCCGGCCATCCGGACACCCCCTAATTCGGGACTCCCTCAGTAGCCCCTGAACCAGGCTTTCAATGACGACGAGTCCGGTGCACAAACTATATTCGGCATTGCAAGGCGGGTTCCTCCTCCAAATTCTCCATAGAAGATGTTGAACACAAGGATAGTGTCCGGCTCTGCAAAATAAGTTCCACATGCCACCGTAGAGAGAATAATATCTGCACAAATCTAATATGCTGACGTATTCCGCAGTGTGACATCATGCCACGGCCAGGCCTTTATTCGTTTTACTGTTCCACCTCAGCACGTTTAGTGAGGCGGTTTCCTTGGCACGTCTTGTCAAAGCAGAGATTGTGTACTTATTCCGGGATTCTCATCAATACGAGCGTGGGTAATCCAACCGTGCCTTTGGTATGACTCCCTAATTGAAAGCGAGTCCCAAACGGTTACGGGGAGGGCTCTTGGTATTCAACCTATTTATAAAGAGACCAAGGCTCGACTCCTTTTAACTCAATCGAATCCGCCCCTTGCCTTGAGCTCCAACATCCAGAGCTCCAGCTTTAGGCGCTTCGGACCCTCGACGATGTCCGGCTCCGACCTTAAAGGCCGGTGGATGCCTTCCTCCGTTACGGAAGAAGACGTATGAAAGCTGAGATATGCCAGGTGTCCGACCGGCGAAATCTTGCATCGGCTTCCTGCACAAGTGCAAGTCATTCCCACTCCCCAGCCCGGTGAGAGCGTGGTGTTCATATCTCACTTCCTTCGGGGGCTAGGCTTCCTGATTGATCCCTTCGTGAGGGGACTTATGTTTTATTACGGGCTAGAATTTCATGACCTAGCTCCGGAGTCCATCCTCCAGATCTCATCGTTCATTGTCATGTGTGAGGCCTTCCTCCATATTACTCCTCACTTCGGATTGTGGTTGAGAACCTTCAAGGTGGAACCGAAGACAATCGAGGGGCAGCACGCTGAGTGCGGAGGAGCCATCGTAAGCAAGATGGCTAACGCTCCATGGCCCGAGGGCTCTTTCCAAGAGGAGTTCGGCTTATGGCAACTGCACTAGTTTTACATCACAGCCCCCAGGGGCACCACATGGGTGGCGCCACCTGCTTTTCGCACGGGTCCCCCACCACGGCTAGCGTCATGGGTCAATGAAGGGCTTATCTGGGGGCCGTCCAAAGACGTGCCCTTGCTGCAGGACCGCATTCAAGATCTTCTAGAAAGAGATATTAACTTGACCGTAGTGGCGCAAGTTATGCTGATTTGCCGCATGCTGCCCTGCAAACGTTGCCCTCTCCGCCTGTGGGAATTTAACCCGGAGGGACCGCGAGTCCTCCAACACTTTATGGGCATGACGCCCATGGAGATGTACAAATTGTTCTTCGGATCACAAGCAAGGTGTCCGGATTTGTCCGAGGACGCAGGTCTGAGCTGCAATTGCCTGGATGCTCGAGTAAGTAGCTCCGTATTTGGACACGCCATCCGTATTTTCATCATAAAATTACCCTTTACAGAGCTGTCCTTTGAACAGGAGTGGATAGCGAAGGCAAAACTTATCAGGTGTCCAGCCCCCCTGCCTGAGACTGCGCCGGATCCCATGTTAACCAGGATGCTGGAGGTCGTGCTTTTTCCAGAAGGCGAAGGGGGGAACCAAGGAGCTACCGCCTCCGTGAAGGAGGCTGTTAGGAAGGAAGGAATCGAAAATTCCCCCGACCAGGGAAAGAAAAGGACTGCCTCTGAAGAACCGGAGGGGATGGCCTCAAAACGGGGGAAGAAATCTTCGCCAGAGGGTTCGGCGCCGGAGAATGCCTCGGCCGCATTGCGCCCTCAAGGGGATCCTCTCTCCCCCGAGCCATAAGTGAAGAGAGGGGTTCCAAAATGAATGACATTCCTATTTATTTCTGAGGAAGATAATCGAAATATTACCTTGCAGTTCGGATCTCAACCCTTCTCAGTAGAGCTCATCTTCAGGGGATCTTCGTCCGGAGATGATAGAGAGCGAAACGCCTCCCCTTGTTGCACCGTCTCACGAGGCAGGCGACCCCGAGGTGTCGTCTCGGAGGGTTTTTCCAAGTCCGGACCCTGAAAAAGGTCGTCAGGCTAGTCCAGCACCCTCTGGTGCGCTGTCGGAGGGGCTGAAGGATCTGCTCGGGAGGGCGTCCATCTCAGAAGAACACCGTATGTTGATGAACATGGTGATTGGAAGGATTTCATCCGCGGAAAGCGGACTGTGCGAGGCTGCCAGGAGTTTACTAACAGGCTTTGAGGTACGTAAAAAGGTGTACCTTTTGGTAGAGCCGCATATAAAATGCGCCCTGTATAAATAGTAGCCCCTGAGACTCTGTGTGTCGTCAAAAGTGACGGCGCGCAGAGGATCATAACCCCAGGTATAATATGTCACCTATTTTATGAAGGTGGCGAGGCGTTCGGTGGCTAGCCGGACTGATGAATTTGCCGAGCTAAAGCGGCAACTTGATGTGGCGGATCCCGACATCGCGCTTGTAAATAAGCGGCTAGATGAGGCACAAGGTATGTTCCAAAGACATCTGATAAAGAGGAGTTTGGTGCTCGTGCCTTATAAGATATGTGCTTAATGTAGATAGTGCTGCTGCCGTGGAGAACCTTCGGGCGGAACTTGCCCGAGCCAAGGAGCAAGCAAGGGAAAGTGATGCGGCTGCCGTTAAGGTGGCTGAAGAGCTAAGAGCCGAACAGGCTGCTCACTGCCAGAGCAGGAAAGTAATGGCCGAGATGGCTATAAAATTGAAGGATGCTGCCGACCGCTGTAAATTTCCTGAACAAGGAGATAAGGCGGCTCAGAAGGATCTTGAAAAGATCACTGCCGAGGCCAAGGATACTCGCTCTGCAATGAGAGCTATAAAGGAGGAGCTATGTCAGGCCGGAGATATCACGGCTGGAAAGCCCTATATGCTGCGGATGAAGTTCGGGGACCCCAAGTATGCTCCGTTAGACCGGCAGTGGAGTGCGGAAAACACGTATCTAGATTTGGCAGCTAGTGCGGCAGACGCGACCGAACACTTCCGAGGCCCAGGTGACCATGGATTGGAAGAGCTGTTTTGGTCGCAGTTCCACAATCCAGAACGCCCACTTTCGGTATCCGACCATTTGGCCGCCTGGGCGGAGCTGAACAGGTTATCCGAACTCGCCATGAGGTATGTTGCGAGTCGTCTGTGGCCGGAGAAGCCGAAGCTGAAGAGTTATTTTGGCTTGGTGCAGCAGTTCCTTGGTTCGGTGCCGCATGCTGATGGAATGAAGAGGTCGGCGTGCATAGAGGGTGCACAGATGGCTCTTGCCCGTGTCAAAACATACTGGGCGGATATGAAGGCCAGTGTTGTTGCATCCCGGGATTCGGACGAAAGCCGAGTACCTGCCAAGCACTACTTTGAGGAAGTTCTTCATGGCGCTCGTTTAATAGAGTCGCGGTGCTCGAAGGATGTTGTGTTCGAATAGCATGTACTATTGTAAAACGCATATTTTGATAGAATATAAAATCTTTTTATACTTGTGCTTGCGAGAATTATAATTCCTCATGTGCGGCCGTTAATGTATATGTGTATATAACCTGAAAGATGGCAGTCGTTGGCTTCAGCCCCCACGCATAGAATGCGGGGGTGTTCACAAAAAGGCACCTTTTCACACTTAATCCAACGTCTTGGTCCTATAAAGGAGGTGGTAGCGCACCGAACTAGGCAACCGGACTATAATGCTTTATCACTTTCACTTAGCCATAGGAGTTTGATAGTGGGGCTACTGAATAGCCCCTAGGGGCACCGCGCTCGCCCGAATTCGGGGCGCGTGTGTGCCTGACCGGGAAGCGGCCCTTCGTTAATGCGGAGGAATCCTAAAGATTCCGAAAGTCATCGAGTGGTTAACCAGTCTCTCGCTATATCATGACAGTCAGTTTTCGGCTTTCTCTATTGAGGTGCTCACCTGGCCAAACCGGGACACAATCGCAGTAGTTCTCCTGGTGTCGCCTTAGCCGATAGAGCGGAACGTATGGTAGTAAAACACAGGAGACGGGCAAACCCAACATTTGACCAAAGACATGATTCGGAGCTGATGCATATAAGGCCAAACTCGCGACGCCGAACACTCCCTAAGGTATTCGGTCTTTCTGAGGACGGGCCGAACAATAGCCCTTTGGTAAAAAAGCCCCTGGTGTCCAGGTACGTGCAAAATTCTGGCGGGGCCACATGCCAAGACGCCATCCTCCTCCTCGGCTATAGTGAAAACCGAGGGATGGTGTCAACAAGAGACAGTAAGAAAGGTTTACGCAGGGTCTTAATCTGAAGAGAATCCTTAGAACGGGTCCCTACTGCACGTCTGCGCCTGTGTCTCCATTGTGCCGTATCCTGGACGGGCGTAGCACGGTATTTGTCTGCGAAAGAGACGGACTTAGTGAAAAATAATCGTGCGAGAAATCTATATTAGAATAAACAAAATATAACACAAAGGCATGAGTAAGATTGGGCCGTATTGTCTCCTGGTGTAAACACGTGGAGCCCCTTGTACAGGGTTGTACGTGGAGCCCCTTGTACACGTGGAGCCCCTTGTACAGGGTTACGCCGGACTTGTCGAACCGTGTCCGGGGTAGTGAAGCTGGATTAGTGTGCGGCTGTCAAGGCAGCCGCACCATTATCCGTACTTCAGGGATCAATTGATATTTCCCTTTAACGAGATGATGCCTCGCGGACCGGGCATTTTGAGTGTGAGGGATGCATAATGCGGTATTGTGTTAAAGCGGGCGAAAGCTTCACGTCCCAGTAGCGCTTGATAATGGGGCGATGTGGAAGGTTAGCTTTTCGCTTCAGAAGTTGTCGGGTGAGCCGAACATGACTTCTAACGACAGGGAACCCATACTCTGGGTATCTGGGCCCGGCGTGATTCCATGAAAGGAAGTGTTGTCATTGTGAATTGTTGTTGGGTTTACCCCCAGTTTACGGATTGTGTCCTGATATAATAGGTTTAGGTCACTGCCGCCGTCCATTAGGACTTGGGTAAATTGGAGTCCGTTAATAATCGAATCCAAGACCAAGGCAGTATAGCCTGCATTCCGGATACCTCTGGAGTAATCCTGATGATCGAAGGTGATTGGTTGTAACAACCAGTGACGGTGCTCCTCTGGGGCGGGCCGAGTGGCGCGTATCTTCGTGGGCGCCGTTCTGTTTTTCCCTTTTGTCACCTGAAGAGAATTTACTATTTTGACTTCTTGTGGGAACTTCTTTTGTTCTCCGTTGTTCTGCTTGTGGGGCGCGTCGTCATCCTCGCTTGGTGTGTCGAGCCCCTTGTGTTCGGCATTGAGTTTGCTGGACTGCTTGAAGACCCAACAATCTCTGTGGGTGTGGTTTGCAGGTCTCCCGGGAGTACTATGGATTTGACATATTTTGTCCAAGATTTTGTTGAGGTCGGATGGCTCGTCCCTGTCATCTTTTGGGGGCGGCTTTTTCTGATTTTGCCGAGAGCTTTTGAATCCGCGGTTGACTTTCGTACTCATCGGGCTGTTGTCCTTGATCCGGCGCAGTTCTTTGTTACGGCGCGGTTTCCCGTTTACATCTCTGAGTTCGGACATATTCGGGTCGCTGTTGCTGCTTCTTGCCAACCAGCTATCCTCTCCTGCACAAAAGCGGGTCATGAGGCTTGTTAATGCGGCCATTGTTCTTGGCTTTTCTTGGCCGAGGTGTCTGGCGAGCCATTCGTCTCGGACGCTATGTCTGAAAGCTGCTAGGGCTTCGGCGTCCGGACAGTCGACTATCTGATTCTTTTTAGTAAGAAATATGTTCCAGAGTTTCTGGGCTGACTCCCCGGGTTGTTGAGTTATATGACTCAAATCGTCTCATCCGGGGTCGGACATAGGTCCCTTGGAAATTTGCCCGGAAAGCATCCTCGAGCTCTTCCCAACTTCCCATGGTGTTTTCGGGGAGGCTTTTAAGCCAATGCCGGGCTGGCCCTTTGAGCTTAAGGGGTAAGTATTTTATGGCGTGAAGGTCATCTCCTTTGGCCATGTGTATATGGAGGATATAATCCTCGATCCAGACTCCAGGGTCTGTTGTTCCGTCGTATGCTTCTATATTTACGGGCTTGAATCCCGCTGGAAATTCATGATCCAGTACCTTATCGGTAAAACATAGGGGATGCGCGGCGCCCCTGTATGTAGGTGTGCCGCGATGTACGGATATTTTTTGCGTTGCACTGCTCAATGGAGCTTGCTTTCTTGGCCCGTAGATGGATCTGGTCAGGCCGTTTTTCTGATACGAATCTTTGGGCGGCTCGCGTGCCGCATTGAATGCGGCTCCCTTTGTTGGTTGAGGTCGATCGTGGGGTTGTATATCCGACCTGGTGACTTCCTTATTTTTTGATTGTGGGGGCTCTAGGGCCTCTTCATCAAATTCTGGTAGTAATTTCCGCTTCAGAAAGCTCTTTGTGTGCGACTGTTGCCGTACTTGTGTGCGGTATTGAGTACTTTGCTCCATCTTATCCTGATTGCATCTTCCGCTATTTTGAGCTTTTGCTTCTGCTTTTTCAGGCTACGTGCAGTGGCGACGAGCCTTTGGTGGAGGTTCTGGTGCTCCAGTGACTTGTCAGGCGTGAGGTCGTCCAGACTATTATCTTTGTTGTGGACGGATTGTTCGGTTTGTCCGCCTTGTTTGGACGGTTTCTCGATGGCATGTTCGTCTTCCGTTGATTCTCCCTACTCCATGGCTGGGTCTCTAACGAGGTGGGGCTTGCCGCGGCGCTTACGCCGCCGCTTTGACTGTTTTTCGAGGGAACGATCCCTGGTTGTGCCCTTTTGATCCTCGTCGTTGCTTCTTTTAGGTGTGTCCACCATGCATACATCGTGTGATAAGGCGATTGTGCGGCGCTCTATAGGCGCTGGTTCTTGGTCGTCTCCTTCATCGGCGTCCATACCGTCGATGTCTTTAGAGTCGAAGTCGAGCATGTCGGTTAAATCGTCGACAGTGGCTACGAAGTGGGTGGTGGGTGGGTTTTGAATTTCTTCGTCGTCCGCATCCCAACCATGCTGACCATAGTCCGGCCAGGGCTCTCCTGACAAAGAGAGAGACTTTAGTGAATTCAGGATATCACCAAAGGGTGAGTGCTGAAAGACGTCTGTGGCGGTGAACTCCATGATCAGAGCCCAATCGGGTTCGATCGGAAAAGGTGCGGAAGATTCGGAGTTCAGAATGAAGTCCGGCACCCTGGAGTCATAGGCCTCGCAAAGGACTAGGCTGGTGTTCGGCTCTATCACCGTAGAGATTGCGGCTCCTGGGGCGGCGTCCAGCCATCCGGCCCCAACTGGCGCAGTGGGCTCCGAGCTAATGGTCGGAGCGGGCACCTGAGCGACGCCCTGGGCGTTGTCCGGCGGCAGAGCTAAATCATGCCCATCGTGACAGTGCGGCGCGCTCGGCCGTGGCTCGAATCCGTCGAAGATCAAGTCCCCGTGGATTTCGGCCGTGTTGTTTAAACTCCCAAACCTGACCTGATAGCCAGGGGCGTAGCTTTCGATCTGCTCCGGATGGCCAAGCGAATTGGCCCGCAGTGCGAAGCCGCCGAATACGAAGATCTGTCTGGGGAGAAAAGTCTCAACCTGGACCGCGTCGTGGTTGATGATAGAAGAAGCCATCGGGCCTAAAGGTGACAACATAGAGGAACTCTCAATGAAAGCACCAATGTCGGTGTCAAAACCGGCGGATCTCAGGTAGGGGGTCCCGAACTGTGCGTCTAGGCGGATGGTAACAGGAGACAAGGGACACGATGTTTTTACCCAGGTTCAGGCCCTCTCGGTGGAGGTAAAACCCTACTCCTGCTTGATTAATATTGATCATATGGGTAGTACAAGAGTTGATCTACCACGAGATCAGAAAGGCTAAACCCTAGAAGTTAGCCTATGGTATGATTGTTGTTCACCCTACGGACAAAAACTCTCCGGTTTATATAGACACCGGAGAGGGCTAGTGTTACATAGAGTCGGTTACAATGGGAGGAGATCTTCATATCAAATCGCCAAGCTTTCCTTCCACGCCAAGGAAAGTCCTATCCGGACACGGGACGAAGTCTTCAATCTTGTATCTTCATAGTCCGGGAGTCCGGCCAAAGATCATAGTCGGGCCATCCGGACACCCCCTAATCTGGGACTCCCTCACCCATCATTGGAATATACAGGCCAATTTCTATAATGAAGAATTCCCACTAGTATATGAAAGTGACAACATATGAGACTCTCTTATTATGAAGATCATGGTGCTACTTTGAAGCACAAGTGTGGTAAAAGGATAGTAGCATTGTCCCTTCTCTCTTTTTCTCTCATTTTTTTATTTGGGCCTTTTCTCTTTTTTTCATGGCCACTTTTTTTATTTCGTCCGGAGTCTCATCCCGACTTATGGGGGAATCATAGTCTCCATCATCCTTTCCTCACTGGGACAATGCTCTAATAATGATGAGCATCACACTTTTATTTTTCTTACAACTCAACAATTACAACTCGATACTTAGAACAAAATATGACTCTATATGAATGCCTCCGGCGGTGTACCGGGATATGCAATGAATCAAGAGCGACATGTATGAAAATTATTAAGGTGGCCTTGCCACAAATACAATGTCAACTACAAGTTCATGCAAAAACCAATATGACAAAAGTAATGTATGTCATATGAACGGAACTGTAGAAAGTTGCATGGCAATATATCTTGGAATGGCTATGGGAATGCCATGATAGGTAGGTATGGTGGCTGTTTTGAGGAAGGTATATGGTGGGTGTATGGTACCGACGAAAGTTGCGCGGCACAAGAGAGGCTAGCAATAATGGAAGGGTGAAAGGGTGCGTATAATCCATGGACTCAACATTAATCAAAGGAACTCATGCACTTGTTGCAAAAATTTAGAAGTCATCAAAAATCAAGTACTACGCGCATGCTCCTAGGGGGATAGATTGGTAGGAAAAGACCATCGCTCGTCCCCGACCGCCACTCATAAGGGTGCACAAGCCAGGTACACTTCATGTTTCAAATTTGTTACACAACTTTAACCATACGTGCATGCGACGGGACTTGCAAACTTCAACACAAGAATTTTCTCAAATTCAAAATTACTCAACTAGCACGACTTTGATATTATCACCTCCATATCGCAAAACAATTATCAAGCATCAAACTTATCTTAGTATTCAACGCACTTAAAAGAAAGTTTCACATATCTTGAATACCAAGTATATTATCATTAAGAAAATTACCATGCTATTAACAACTCTCAAAATAATCTAAGTGAAGCATGAGAGATCAATAGTTTCTTTAAAACAAATCCACCACCATGCTCTAAAACATATAAGTGAAGCACTAGAGCAAAAATTATCACGCTCAAAAGATATAAGTGAAGTACATAGAGTATTCTAACAAATTCCAATTTGTGTATGGCTCTCTCTCATTAAAGAATTTCAGATCTTGATACTTATTAAAACAGCAAGCAAAGCTAAAGAAAACTACAATGCAAGGATAGCACAACTCATGTGAAGAAGCAAAAACTTAGGCCCAACCGATACTAACCGATAGTTGTTGAAGAAGAAAGGTGGGATGCCTACTGGGGCATCGCCAAGCTTAGATGCTTGAGACTTTTTGAAATATTATCTTGGGGTGCCTTGGGCATCCCCAAGCTTGAACTTCTGTGTCTCCTTAATTCCTCTCATATCATGGTTTCTCTTTTTATCAAAAGCTTCATTCACATCAAACTCAACAAGAACTCGTGAGATAGGTTAGTATAAACCAATGCAAATCCATATCATCCTCTACTGTAACAAAACACTAAAATTATTATTCAACATTGCATACTAAATGCCTCTGTATATTTAATACTCCCATCCTCAAATAGAATCATTAAACAAGCAAACATATGCAAACAATGCAACCATAACAGCAATCTGTCAAAACAGTACAGTCTGTAAAGAATGCAAGAGTATCAATACTTCCCTGACTCCAAAAATTATGAACTAAACTTCCCACTGTAATAAATTTATCAGAGCTTAATATGCAAAAAGATTCAACGTTATACCATTCTCTGACTTTTCTAGGGAATTTTTGCAACAGCGGTAAACTTTCTGTTTTCAAACAGCAACATGCAAACTACTAAAATAAGCATGCAAACTAGCAACATGCAAACTAGCAAACAGCGGTAAACATAAAAACATTATTCTAACTAACAGCAAGAAAAAACTAAAAAAAATAAAATGACGCTCCAAGCAAAACACATATCATGTGGTGAATAAAAATATAGCTCCAAGTAAAGTTACCGATGAACGAAGACAAAAGAGGGGATGCCTTCCGGGGCATCCCCAAGCTTATGCTCTTGGTTGTCCTTGAATATTACCTTGGGGTGCCTTGGGAATCCCCAAGCTTAGGCTCTTGCCACTCCTTATTCCATAGTTCATCGAATCTTTACCCAAACTTGAAAACTTCAACCACACAAAACTCAAAACAAAACTTGTAAGCTCCGTTAGTATAAGAAAATAAAACCACCACTTAGGTACTGTAATGAACTCATTCTAAATTCATATTGGTGTAATATATAATGTATTCTAACTTATCTATGGTTCATACCACTTAATACTAGCCATAGATGCATCAAAATAAGCAAACAACACAATGAAAACAGAATATGTCAAAAACAGAACAGTCTGCAGTAATCTGTATCAAACGTATACTTCTGGAATCCCAAAAATTATGAAGTAAATTGATGGACCTGAGAAATTTGTATATTAATCATCTTAAAAAAGAATTAACCTAAAATCACTCTCCAGTAAAAAACTGCAGCTATTCTCGTGAGCGCTAAAGTTTCTGTTTTTTACAGCAAGATCACATAAACTTCACCCAAGTCTTCCCTAAGGTTCTACTTGGCACTTTATTGAAACAAAAGCTATAAAACATGATTAATACAGTATCATAATCATGTGGACACACAAAAACAGTAAGGATAAATATTGGGTTGTCTCCCAACAAGAGCTTTTCTTTAATGCCTTTTTAGCTAGGCATGATGATGACAATGATGCTCACAAAAAAGATAAGAATTGAAACATAACAGGAGCATCATGAAGCATATGACTAGCACATTTAAGTCTAACCCACTTCCTATGCATAGGGATTTTGTGAGCAAACAACTTATGGGAACAATAATCAACTAGCATAGGAAGGTAAAACAAGTATAGCTTCAAGAATTTCAACACATAGAGAGGAAACTTGATATTATTGCAATTCCTACAAGCATATGTTCCTCTCTCATAATAATTTTCAGTAGCATCATGAATGAATTCAACAATATAACCAGCACCTTAAGCATTCTTTTCATGATCTACTTGCATAGAAAATTTACTACTCTCAACATAAGCAAATTTCTTCTCATGAATAGTAGTGGGAGCAAACTCAAGAAAATAACTATCAAGTGATTGAAAATTAAAATCAAGATGACACATTTCATGGTTACCATTATTCTTTAAAGCATACGTTTCATCACAATAATCATTATAGATAGGAGGCATGCTTTCATCATAGTAAATTTGCTCATCAAAGCTTGGGGGACAAAAAATATCATCTTCGTCAAACATAGCTTCCCCAAGCTTGTGGCTTTGCATATCATTAGCATCATGGATATTCAAGGAATTCATACTAACAACATTGCAATCATGCTCATCATTCAAATATTTAGTTCCAAACATTCTATAGATTTCTTCTTCTAGCACTCGAGCACAATTATCCTTTCCATCATACTCACGAAAGATATTAAAAAGATGAAGCGTATGAGACAAACTTAACTCCTTTTTTTGTAATTTTCATTTATAAACGAAACTAGTGCTAAAACAAGAAACAAAAAGATTCGATTGCAAGATCTAAAGACATACCTTCAAGCGCTAACCTCCCTGGCAATGGCTCCAGAAAAGAGCTTGATGTCTACTACACAACCTTATTCTTGTAGACGTTGTTGGGCCTGCAAGTGCACAGGTTTGTAGGACAGTAGAAAATTTCCCTCAAGTGGATGACCTAAGGTTTATCAATCTTTAGGAGGCGTAGGATGAAGATGGTCTCTCTCAAACAACCGTGCAACCAAATAACAAAGAGTCTCTTGTGTCCCCAACACACCCAATACAATGGTAAATTGTACAGGTGCACTAGTTCGGCGAAGAGATGAAGATACATGTGCAAAATAGATAGTAGATATAGGTTTTGTAATCTGAAATAATAAAAACAGCAAGGTAACAAGCGATAAAAGTGAGCGTAAACGGTATTGCAATGATAGGAAACAAGGCCTAGGGTTCATACTTTCACTAGTGCAAGTTCTCTCAACAAAAATAACATCGATAGATCATATAACAAGCCCTCAACATACAACAAAGAGTCACTCCAAAGCCACTAATAGTGGAGAACAAACATAGAGATTATGGTAGGGTACGAAACCACCTCAAAGCTATTCTTTTGGATCAATCTATAAAAGAGTTCATACTAGAATAACACCTTAAGACACAAATCAACCAAAACCCTAATGTCACCTAGATACTCCATTGTCACCTCAAGTATCCGTGGGCATGATTATACGATAAGCATCACACAATCTCAGATTCATCCAACCAACATAAAAGTACTTCAAAGAGTGCCCCAAAGCTACTACCGGAGAGTCAAGAACGTGTGCCAACCCCTATGCATAGGTTCCCACTGTCACAAAACCCACAAATTGATCACCAAAACATACATCAAGTGGCACATGATATCCCATTGTCACCACAGATAATCATAGCAAGACATACATCAAGTGGTCTCATAAAAGACTCAATCCGATAAGATAACTTCAAAGGGGAAACTCAATTCATCACAAGAGAGTAGAGGGGGAGAAACATCATTAGATACAACTACAATAGCAAAGCTCGGGATACATCAAGATCGTGCCATAGAGGAACACTAGAGAGAACACGAGAGAGAGAGAGAGAGAGAGAGAGATCAAAAACATAGCTACTGGTACATACCCTCAGCCCTGAGGGTGAACTACTCCCTCCTCGTCATGGATAGCGCCGGGATGATGAAGATGGCCACCGGTGGTGGGATCCCCCTCCGGCAGGGTGCTGGAACAGGGTCCCGATTGGTTTTTGGTGGCTACAGAGGCTTGCGGCGGCGGAACTCCCGATCTATTTTATGTTCTGGAAGTTTTAGGGTACGTAGGTATATATGGGTGCAAGGGGTATGTCGGTGGAGCTTCGGGGGGCCCACGAGGCAGGGGGCGCGCCCTAGGGGGTGGGCGTGCCCCCCACCCTCGTGAGCACCTCCCTCATATCCTGACATAGGTTCCAAGTCTATCTGGTAGGTTTCCTTCCAAAAATAACTTCTCCAGTTGATTTCGTTCCATTTCGACTCCGTGTGATATTCCTTTTCCTCGAAACACTGAAATAGGCATAAAACAGCAAATCTGGGCTGGGCCTCAGGTTAATAGGTTAGTCCCAAAAATAACATAAAAGTGGATAATAAAGCCCAATATTGCCTAAAACAGTAGATAAACTAGCATGGAGCAATCAAAATTTATAGATACGTCGGAGACGTCACTACTAGGGAAAACCTTATACACAGAAGTTTATTAGTAGCGCGGTTTAAAAGTGGGCGCTACTGCTAATTAGTAGTAGCGAGGAGTATAAAAACCGCGCTACTACTAAGTTGATAGTAGTAGCGAGGGGTATAAACCCGCGCTGCTACTAAGTGGTCTCCAACAATGCCCCCGGGATAGGCCGTAGTAGAAGCGAGGGGTATAAAACCAGCGCTACTACTAAGTAAGTAGTAGTAGCGCAGGTAAGACCCCCACGCTACTACTAAGCGTGTCCACCGCGGCCCGATCCACACTCCCACCCCACCACGAACTCACGACTAAAAAACAATGTTCCTCGGTCCACCCCACCACGGCTCCTCTCCCCACGATCTCCTCGCCGCCTCACCCACGCCGGCCGGTTCCGGCGAGCATCGGTCGCGCGCAATACTCCCCCAAGCTCCGCCCCTCCCTCCCCTCCATCCAGATCTAACAAGGCTGCAGTTCCTACACGGACACCCTCTTCTCCACCGCGCTCTCGCACCAGTTCATCCCGCTCATCCGCTGCCAGGCCCGCCGTCGCCGCCTCCTTTGCCTGCGGCCCGATGCACACCGTGTCGGCGCTGCTGGCGCCGAGGAGGCGGCTCCTGCTGCCCGTGGCCATGGGGGACGCCGGGGGGAGCAGAGTGAGGGTGCCGGGGGAGGATCTGCCATTCTCGGTCACAACACGACAGAGGAGGAGCTGAGCTGTTGGCACGCCAGACAAGGAGCTCAAATCCTGCTCCGGGAGGCAATGCACAGGAAGTAGCAGCTGAGCTTCCGCGCCCAGAGGAGACGCACGGGAGGGAACGCGCCATTGACGTCCGCCTGACCCCCCCCCCCCCACGCGCTTCTTCTCCGCCGTCGGCGTCGTCCCCATAATTCAGTTGTTCTCTCGCCGGATCTGAATGAACATGGCATCTCAAAGGTTCATTCTCTATCTAAGTATGCTTCTTATTTGTTTTTCCTCCTTCATTAATTGCAAAGGGGATTAATCACCGCTATCTGATTTTGCTTGTTGTATTGTTGTTTTTGAGTAAAATTGGTATGCCTCTATGTAGAGAGTTTTGTAGCTAACTGACGAAAATAAAATGTGGCATCTCAGAAGCCTTTTTGTTTGTCTGAATCCTAAAGCTATATGCAGATGCGTAGATGGGGAACTTAGGGGAGCATTAAGATTAAAGCGTGAGGGTCAGTTTCAGTGGATAGTAAGATTAAAGCGTCAGGGTAAATTTTTACTGAAAGTCAAATTGCCGTATATTTCTTCAGTGGGTGCATCTGCATCGGGCAACCCAACGTCTTCACCATGATTGAGCTGATCAATCTTCAGATCTGAATGAACAGGGCATCCATCCATCTCAAAGGTTTATTTTGTACGACTAGCTAATTAAACTTCTTATTTGTTTTTTCTTATTCTTCCTTCAGTAATTGCTAGCTGATTCTACTTGTTGTACTGCTGTTGGTGTGAATCCCATTTGAAAATTGCTTTGCCTGCAACTGCAATGGCAACGCAAGCAAAGTAAGGAACGCTAAGGCTAGGCAGAGCAAGGAAGGGGAAGGATGACCATGCCGTGGGGGCTGGTGGCGTACATGGTGGACATGGTGTGGGCGGTGCTCGCCGGGTGGGTGTCGGCGTGCCTACTGGTCGCCAATGAGTTGGCCCGCGGCATGCGGACCGGGGAGATTGGCCCCTTCGTCGTGGGGTGAATCTCACTTCGGGAATCCTCCCTTCTGACTCCTACATGCAGGTGCTCTGCTCTGAACCTTCTACTCTAGTTTCTTTTCTAGTAAATTGATGAACATGGGGATACATTTTTTGATTACCCTATCTGCTCTGTATCCTGAAATACACGTCGGCTATGTGTTAATTGGCTCTGAGATTTGTGTTTGTCAAATATATTTGAGTACCCAACAAGAGGCTAATGAGAGACGTTATACAGAGTAGTTTTATCTACATCAGTTATCGTGTATTAGGGAGAACTGATACATTTCCAAGTCATTTCTGTCATGATTAGGATAGAGACTTCAGAGTCGGGACCTTTTGTTTCAGTGTAGTGTCAGATTGTCCAAGGGGTTTGGAATTGTTGCTGTGTAGATTGTGTCCTCCAGGATAGGATAAGGTACTGTAAAACTTATGTTGTTGCCTGTTGGCCTGCTCCTTGCTATTTGAAGTATATATTTTTTGTCCATCGCTCATTCGCTATCTGAAGAATGTTATGAAGGTAATTTTAGTGTGTGTTTAGCTTTCAGTTTTTGCTTCTACTTCACAGAGTGGAAGATCGTAAGAAAACATTGGATGATCTTTAACAATTATTCTTAGAAGTAAACCTGAGCAGTATTTGATGATATATTGTGAGTCACTGAAAATGTATACTATTTTTTCTTCAGGATATGGATGACTATCTGAAGGGATGCAGGTTTCTTCCCAAACTTAAGAATGAGATACCTGGTGAAAGAAATGCTCTCTAGTCCCTACAGGGAAAGGTTGAGCAGCCTAGAGAATTTAGTACCGATCATGGTAAGGCCGACAAAGCCTGAAATCTCATTTTGATCCACGTTCAAAGATTACATGCTAGCATATATACTTGAAGTTGGCATGGAATATCAAAATTAAAAATAGACTTCACCTATTCCCTGTATTGAAGAGCAATGGGAATCAATTTTCTGATGTCCTTTGTTGGCGATTTCCCTATCCATGAAATGATAAATTTTTAACAGATGTTAACTGTCAAATATTTCAAGCATATATAGCTCAAATACACTAGTATTTCTTGAATGCACCAAAACAAGAAGATAGCATGAACACGTACAACTAGGGTATGCATTTAGTAGGTGTTTTTTCATTTTGAAGATTCATAATAGACTAAAAGAGACAGATAATTGAAGAAAATACCCTACTAGATCTGCACGAGGGCGCGAACTAACAAGTTTTCACTTTCTCGACTGAGTGCAGGGTGATCGACGAGGTATACTGTGGCCCGATGGGAGTCGTGCTCTTCAACTACTCGGAGGCAGACTTCACCATGAAGCCCCGCGACCGTGTCATAGAGATTATCGTCCAGGTGATTGCGACGCAGGAGGTCCCCGGGGTGGAGGACCTCGACGCCATCGTTCGGAGGTCACCGAGGTGGAGGACGGCGCCACCGTCCGGAGTTCCTCAAGGTGGAGGACCTCGACGCTTTGTACATACATCTAGAGAAGTGGTCTGGTTAGGTTGGTGGTGAAATGTTGGAGGACCTCGACGCTTTGATGATGGTTGTGTGTGTACTCGTGATCTCTTCGAATTGAGATGTTGAATGTTGCATCCATGAACACTGCAAGTGTTAAGATGGTTCTGTGAAATTTATTTTGCACTGGACGTGTCTGATCTCCATTCATGAATACTGCATCTATTTTTATTTTTTTAATTCCTAATTTGCTACTAGTAGCGTTGGGAAAAAAGTGCCCTACTAGTTTTTAGGATACTAGTAGCGCTGGTATTGTAGGCACGCTACTACTATTTCATTAGTAGTAGCGCGAGTCTGTAATAGCAGTAGCGTGGGTGGCACACGCTACTACTAACAAAGTTAGTAGTAGCGCGGGTCTCTCCCACGCTACTACTAACTATTAGCTGTAGCGCCTTATTAGTAGCGCCGGTCCCCGCGCTGCTGATACACCTAAAACCCGCGCTGCTGCTAGCCTTTTCCCTAGTAGTGCGTATCACAAGTTGACGGGCCGAATCTGATATGGGCCATAATTTAGCCCAAAGTCTCTTAAAGGACCGGACCTGATCTGGGCCGTAATTTGGCCCAGAACGTGGTAGGCTTTTAACGGGCCGGATCTCATATGGGCCATTATTAGGCCCGGAACGTGGCAGGCCATTAATGGACCGGATCAAATATGGGCCGGCATTTGGCCCGAAACATGGCAGCCAGTTAATGGGCCGGCCTACTAGGGTCCTCAAAATCTTGTGGGCCTATAGCTGTGCCGACCCATTAATGTCGGCGAAATCTCGTGGGCCTTTAGTAGGGCCAGCCCATTATGATCGGCAAGAATCTTGTGGGCCTTTACCTGGGCTAGCCCACTATGGCACGCAAAAAATTGGTGGGCCTTTACCTGGGCCGGCCCATTATGGCCCACAAAATCTTGTGGGCCTTTAGCTGGGCCAAGCCATTATGGTCCGCAAAATCTCGTGGGCCTTTAGTTGCGCTTGCCCATTATGGTCCGCAAAATCTTGTGGGCCTTTAGTTGGGTTGGCCCATTTACACTTGATGGGCCGGTCCACATCTCAACATATCATAGGCGCGTCTCGCCCATTGGATGAGTGACACCTGTGCTAACGCGGACCTAACACGTGTCTCCTCTAGCCAATGATGATTTTACACGTGGAAAATCACCATTGGTCGGGGCTGTTAACGGGTTATCGGATCCAAAACCCGACCCGATAGCTTAACGCGTTCCGTTACGGTGGATGCCATGTGTCGGTCACCCTTGATGAAAGCACTTATGTGACGCGCGATTTATCGTCATGGAAGTGGACACTTCCGTGATGATTATTTTGGTAATGTCATGGAACACTTCTATGACAGCACAGGTATAACTATCTTGATTCTGTCATAAAATAGTCATGGATGTACATGCATGACAAAAAACACGACCTACTATGACAAACACGTATCATCACGGAAGTGTATTTTTTTGTAGTGGCTCGAGATCGTCGATGAGCCGAGCGTTGGTGGTCACGGCTCCCAAGAGGAGCGGCTGCTCCAGGCCATGAGCGCTAGCTTCGGGAAACTTCGGGCGCTCCACCGCGCTCGTTTGGACAAGGCCAAGTCCAGGAAGGTGGTGGTGGAGAAGGCGGAGGTGGATTTCGAGGGGCGCATCGCCGAGGTGCAAGACTGGTTCCGCCAGGCTCAAGACGAGCTGAACGCCGCCTAGGGCGAGCTGGCCAAGCGCGACGTGGAGCTCACCATGAAGCTGGCCGACATCGAGAAGGCCCAAGAGACGGCGAAGAACTTGGACGCCGAAGCCGAAGCCGTCCGGACCCAGTGCAAGGCAGCACTAAACTCCCAGGAGGAGGATCTTGCCGCGCGCGACGAGAAGCTTGCCGCCACGCTCCGCGGCAAGGATGAAGAGGTGGACAAGCTCGTCGTACAACAGACCAAAGAGCTGGAACAAAGGCATCAGGAGGCACTCGATGCCCTGGCTCTGGTCCACGCCAGCATGGTGAAGGAGCTGGAGGAGCAAGCTTTGAAGCTGTCCAGGCAGAAGGACACGCTCAACGGCGCCTTGGTGGAGGTGCAGGTGAAAGCACATGTGCTCCTTGCATGATTTTGGTAATTAATGTCAACATATCTCTTGTTGGACTAATACCTTTACCTAGTATGTTTGAGTTAAGTTCAACAATGGAGTGTCATGGACTAGAGGAAGTGGATCCCTCAAAAGTACTAAGGACAAAAGGATTGGCTCAAGCTCAAAGCACAAGACTCTACATTTTCTATTTTAGTGATCCAATATCACATTGAGTCTATAGGAAAAGCCAATACTATCAAGGAGGGATGAGGTGTTGCTTAATGAGGTTCTTGCTCAAAATGCTTAGTGATATGCTCCAAAGCCCTCAACTACTTTCTCACATCCACCTATGACCTAAACCAATAGTCAAACTTGGCCCCACCGATTCTTTCTATCCGGCGCCGCCGAGTTCAGATGTCATAGCCACTGCCACAAACCCTAGGCAAATCGGTCTCACCGATAGGGATTACAATGCATTACCAAAAACGGTCCCACCGAGTTTGTGTAATTGGTCCTACCAAGATTACAATGCAAACTCTCTGGTTCCTTTTCGTAACATTTTGGTCTTACCAAGATGAGCGAATCGGTCCCACCGAGTTTGCCTGAGCAACTCTCTGGTTAGCTTATTACCAAAATCGGTCTCACCGAGTTTGTGTGATCGGTCTCACCGAGATTACGTTATGACCTAACCCTAACCATATCGGTCCTACTGAGTAGCATGTCGGTCCCACCGAAAATCCTAACAGTCACATGATTTGCTAAATCGGTCCGACCGAGTTTCTCAATTCGGTCCCACCGAGATTGCTAAGTTGTGTGTAACGGTTAGATTTTGTGTGGAGGCTATATATACCCCTCCACCCTCTCTTCATTCGTGAAGAAAGCAATCAGAACAAGCCTACACTTCCAATTTACATTTTCTGAGAGAGAACCACCTACACTTGTGTTGAGGTCAAGATATTCCAATCCTACCATATGAATCTTGATCTCTAGCCTTCCCCAAGTTGCTTTCCACTCAAATCTTCTTTCCACCAAATCCAAATACAGTGAGAGAGAGTTGAGTGTTGGGGAGACTATCTGCACAAGAGCAAGGAGTTCATCATCAACACACCATTTGTTACTTCTTGGAGAGTGGTGTCTCCTAGATTGGCTAGGTGTCACTTGGGAGCCTCTGACAAGATTGTGGACTTGAACCAAGGAGTTTGTACGGGCAAGGAGATCTCCTACTTCGTGAAGATCTACCCCTAGTGAGGCAAGTCATGTTGCAAATATGCCCTAGAGGCAATAATAAATTAGTTATTGTTATTATATTTCCTTGTTCATGATAATCGTTTATTATCCATGCTATAATTGTATTGATAGGAAACTCAGATACATGTGTGGGTACATAGACAACACCATGTCCCTAGTAATCCTCTAGTTGACTAGCTCATTGATCAACAGATGGTTACGGTTTCCTGACCATGGACCATTGGATGTCGTTGATAACGGGATAACATCATTAGGAGAATGATTTGATGGACAAGACCCAATCCTAAGCCTAGCACAAAGATCGTAGTTCGTATGCTAAAGCTTTTCTAATGTCAAGTATCATTTCCTTAGAACATGAGATTGTGCAACTCCCGGATACCGTAGGAATGCTTTGGGTGCACCAAATGTCACAACGTAACTGTGTGGCTATAAAGGTTCACTAGGGTGTAACACCCCGGATGTAACTTTCCATCTTTGTATCTCCAACTCTTGCCATTTTCAGCTATGTGATATGATATTCCCTCCGTGGTTGGGTTTTGTCTTTTGTTTTGCATTTTATTCATGTCATGCATATCATACCATGTCATCATGTGCATCTCATTTGCATACGTGTTTGTCTCATGCATCCGAGCATTTTCCCCATTGTCCGTTTCGCAATCCGACACTCCCACGTGCTCCGGCGCACCCCTCTTGTCTCTTTTCGTGTGCGGGTGTTGAACATTATTGGAATGGACCGAGCCTTGCCAAGTGGCCATGGTATAGCACCGGTAGACCACCTGTCAAGTTTCGGGTCATTTGGAGCTCGTTTGATACTCCAACGGTTATCCGCATATCCGCAAAGGCCTCTTTTGAGTTGCAGCCCAACACCCCTCCAAAACAGCCCAATAACCCATCTAAGTCACTTCCATGCTGTCCATTGTCGGATCACGATCATGTGGGCAAAAACTGCACCTCATTTGGACACTCCTAGCTCCCTCTACCTATAAATATGTGCACTCCCCCGAATTTCTGGATCCCCAAACCCTAGCCCGCTCCTCCTCCGCCGCCGGACACGTCCGGGCGAGCCGGACACGTCCGCCGCCACGCCCCCGGCGAATCAGGCGCTGCCACGCGGCCTCCGCCGCGCCCCCGCGCCGCCAGCCCACCGGGCCCAGGCGGGGCCCTCACGGCTCGCGCGCCTTC